>NC_041384.1:764954123-764960828 GCF_002162155.2 Triticum dicoccoides | reverse complement strand
AAAATAGTTCTCCAAAAAGCTTCATCCAATTCTAAGAACTTTTATTTCTGCACAAAGACAACATCATGGTAGTTCTGCTGAAAACAACGTTAGTCCGGCTTAGTTTCATTCAAATCATGCAAACTAGAGTCCAAAACAAGAGCAAAAGCATTAGAAAAAGTAGATACGACGGAGATGTATCAACTCCCCCAAGATTAACCCATTGCTTGTCCTCAAATAATCCAGTTGATAAACTGAAAGTGATACAGAAAAAACTTTTATGAACTCTTTTGTTCTTATGTCCATATATATGCTTAAATAATGCCCAGGTTTTCAATAAAGATCATAACTAACCATGCAAACAATAACTCTCAGAAATTATATTCACTCATATCAACGGCATAATCAACTAGAGAGCAATAATAAAATATCACAAATGCGAACACTTTGTCAAAACAATCATGATATAATATGGCAATAGTGGTATCTCGTTAGTCCTTTTTGAGACCAAAAACATAAATGCAGAGCACCTCCAGAGTTCAAGGAGCGACTAAACATTGTAATTCATGGTAGAAGAGATCTAGTAATGATGCACTCACATTAACTATACACAATGCATGCGGATGACAATAATGCTCTCGAGACCGGTGCTTATTTGAGAAGTAATGACTCAACAATAAAAGTAGAATAACATACGATTAAATAGATATGCCCTTCGCAGAGGGAAGTAGGGATTTGCAGAGGTGCCAGAGCTCAAAGCATAAATCAGAGATAAATATAATTTTGGGAGGTATACCTTTCCTGTCAACATTACGACCGAAATTTTCAATATCTTCCATGCTAAACAAATTAGTGGCGGTTCCCAAGCGGTAAAAGTAAAGTTTACTCCCCCTCCACCAACAAACACAAGTCATGGCTAGCCGAATCCTCAGGTGTCCTCCATACCAAAAACAGTCTGGGGGAGTTTTGTTTAATTATTTGCAAGTTTTTATCATGGGACTGGGCATCCCGATTACCAGCCCCTCTCGTGCAAGGACGAGTGAATAAACACTCATCATGAGAATAACCCGCTTAGTATGGAAGATACTGACCACCCCTTGTCGCTCCATGAGCGGTCCGGGCAACAGATGTTCGTTTGAATTTTTAGAGTTGGCACATGCAAATTTACTTGGAACGATAGGGTAACACTGCATATAGGTAGATATAGTGGAATCATCTGGAATAACTTTGATTTGAACATTTTTATGCACAAGCAGTATTCTCTCTTAGTATAGGCGAAGGCTAGCAATTTGATTGAGAAGCGACCAACTAGAGAGCGAAAACGGTCATGATCAAGAATGGTCGTGATATGCTGGGAAGTGAACATGGCAATTCGGAAGCAGAGACAACAATGTAGGCATGAAGGTGACAACACATGGCAAAGCAGGGGAGGATGACACGAGGCCCGACATCACCAGAATGGACGACTTGGGTACCGGGGGTGAAGGAGAGGACGGAACATGAGAGGTCACCGAAGGGAAAACAAGGAGGCTTGGCAGCTGGCGCAGGGCTGAAATTCTTAGGCCAGTTTTTGGGGGTCCAAAGCGCACCCATGGGAATGGGCTGTGACGGAGGAATGTGTGAATGTGTCATGTGTGCTTCCCATTTTTCGCTCAAAAATGTGTCTCCCACTTTTCGCTCAAAATATGTGCCTCCCACTTTTGGCGTCCACCGCACCTCGTTTTTTGGCCCTATCCCCCAAAAGTTGTCTTGAGGCCTGTTGCGAGGGGACCGCCGGAGACACCTTTACTTAGCATCGAAGCCTTCAGGAGTATTCCACCTTACCCTACCCACCCAACCCCCACCCACCAACTTAACTCAACCATGGTTAGAAGCTAACCACACCCTTGTGTTGGGTTAAGGATTCTCCTTAAATTAAGAAGCTAGGGTTGGGTTATCTTGAATAAAAAAAAACAAATCCATGGTGGTAGCCGAAGACACCAGAGGAGAAATGCTCTGCACATCCATGTGTTATAGGCATGTACGTGGAATGTGAGATCTTAGTCATACACACCCGGCGTACGAAATAACAACACATATGTACAAGTGCACAAATATATGCTAGCTATATTTTCTATCAGGGGCGGAGCCAGGATTTGGACATGAGGGGGGCGAAAAGACAATGCTCATAAAAAGTCATGGAACATCATAGTATATTGAGCCTCGTGATGGCGCTGATGAGAAATCTTTAAAACATATGTTTGAAACTACAAAAGAATGTTACATTCCTATAACTTAGCTCTACGACAGCCACCAGCGTTGAACAAGTTGATAATGTGAATTGGCTATTTTCCTTATTACCAATATACTCCCTCCGTCCAAAATTAAGTGTCTCAATTTTCAACTAACTTTAATATAAAGTTGTGCTAAGCTTGAAATGGGCAAGTTGATACCCTAATTGAACCCTTTCTTGACTAGAAAAGACTACAGGATAATTAAAAATCCACCAGTGTGCATATGGTAGACACGTCAAATAACTCATATCATGGATCCAAAAATGTCCAAAATGTCAAAAGCTTGATTTTAAATACAATGCTAGTAAATCAGACTAAGATCATAATTCATGAAAATATATACTAATAAGTAATAGCTACTGGTGCGTCGTGGTACCTGCGGCTAATATATTCAATCTTGGTGACCTCGCTAGCGGCATCAAGCTGTATCCATATGATCTGATCTGCCTCCATCTAGTTGTATGCGGACAGCGAACTGTAGTGTAGAATGGTGGATGGAATTGTCGTCGAGGCGACCAGTGGATGGCCGCCGCGGCAATGATAAACGCCCAAGCAGGACACCCACGGCGGCGGGTGGCACTAGGGGCGGCCGGCGACAGCGGCGAACGCCCTAGGTCGTCCAGAGAATACGCTGTAGACCAATCCGATCAGATCGATCACATTATCCATACACCAGAGGGAAAACAAAGCCACGACCGTATGCCTGGGTTATTGGGCTTTGGTCTTCTATATTCGGTGTAGCTGGTTCAATGAATATACTTTTTATATGGGCTAATGATGCAATTAGTTGCGGCCATTAGCAATGTACAATACACAGCCTGCTAAAAACCATTGAGAGGGGCGAGCGATTGGGGTTTTCCTATTTAGCGCTGCAGGCGCCGGTTCGTACTGTTTTCCGCAAACCGCAACGTGGTAACCACCCCGCCACAAGAACCTTATGCGCTATATTGCATCACTTTCTTTTCTTATCATCTTTCCTTTCGTTTTTTGTTTTCTGACTGTTTTCTTTCTTTTTTTATTTTTTGTATTTTTCCTTCTTCCTCATTCAATGATTTTCTTTCGAATGTATCAATATTTTATTCAAAATTGATGAACCTTTTCAAATTCTATGAACTTTTTTCTAATCCAATGTACCTTTTCAATTTTGATAAACTTTTTTTCATATTCGTTGAACGTTTCCAATTCTGATGAACTTTCTTTAAATTCAATGAACTTTTTTCAAGTTTGATGAACTTTTTTCAAGAGTGATGAATTTTTTCATCAATTTTGTGAACTTTTTTCAAAATCGTTGAACTTTTTCAAACTTGCTGAACTATTTTTCAAAACCGATGAACTTTTTTCGAAAACGATGAACTTTTTTTTCGAAAACTATGAAATTTTTTTAAACCGATGAACTTTTTTCAAAATCGATGAACTTTTTGAACTCGCTGAACTGTTTTCAAAACCGATGACCTTTTTTTCGAAAACGATGAACTTTTTTTCGAAAATGATGAACTTTTGGTCAAAACTGATGATTTTTTTTTCAAAAATGATGAACTTTTAAAACTTTTTCATAAAGATTTTTCCAAAATCGGTGAACTTTTCTTCAAAATGATGAACTATTTCTCAAAATCGTTGAACTTTGTTTAAGTTTGTGAACTTTTTGTCTCAAAATCGGCAAACGCTTTTAAATTCACGATTTATAAAAGAAATAAAAGAATTGAATGATAAATAAATAGCGTGGCCATACTGTTTCATGTACTGTTAGCGCTAATGAAAACCACTAGTGTCCAATTGCTTAGGTGGGCAGCTAAAGTCGAACTAGCCTTGCGTTTGTGACCGATGCAGGTTCGATTCCTGAAACAGCCATATTTTTTCGTTTTTTTATAGCGATTGTGTTCCCTATGCTTTCCCATCACGGGCCGGCCCAGCAAGGCGCTGCTGCGGGCGCCAGCTACTTGTTCGGGCGCTTAAGGCGCCGAACAGGAGCTCCCGAGCGATTGGCAGGGGTCTAGCCCCTGCTCGCCCCCCTTGTCTCCGCCCCCGTTTTCTATACTAGCAAAAGGGCCCATGCGCTGCAACTGGTAACAAAATAATCATGAAGATATCTATTTGACTGTCTGGAACAAGAAACAAAAGCATTATTAAGCTTGTAAATGGCCGGAGAAAAAATACATGTCTTTAGCGAATTATTATTATTCTTCGGAAATGTTAACGCCTACACGTGTGGGCGTTTGCACATCGCCCACACGCCTCCATCACTACTCATTTTGCCACGTATGAATAGATGACATCAGCAGAATTTTTTTTGATTTTCGGCTTAAAAATGTTGTATCTCCTAAATAAAAAAGCGAACTAAAAATCTGTTTTCATCATTAAATCCGTCTCGACGAGATCTTCAAAACTAGACCCCATGTTGATATGTTTCGACGATTTTTTTTGCCAGAAGTTGCCACGATGTTTACACTGCAGTTGTCATAGGGCTTAAACTAAAGTTGCCATGTGGCAATTTTAGTTTGTAGATCATGGCAATTTTAGTATTTTGATGATGGCAACTCCAGTACTTTGACCATGAAAATTATTTTTTGTATGAACCATGGCGATTTTACGTGCATGTATCATGATAATTTTAGTTTATGGTTCATGACAAGTCTAGTTTTTTAATTCCCCATTTTATAAATATCAAAATTTATTTTTAAATGAAGAAGGAAATAGCTGAAACATATCATGGCAACTTCAGTGTAAACATCATGGCAATTCATATGCAATAGACATGGCAACTTTTAATTCAAATTTTTTTTCATCAAAACATATCAACATAGGATCTAGTTTCGAAGATCTCATCGCGAGGGATTTAACGGTGAAAACGGATTTTCAATCGGATTTTTCGTTTAAGAGATATAATATTTTAAAAACTGAAAATTCAAAAAGATTCTTGCATGCATGCATGCGATGACGTGGCAATCTGTTTACATTAGAGACGTGTGGTGTGTCTTCCTTCCTGCCACACGTGTGGCAGTTAGCGCGACCCTTATTCTTATACAGTCTGGAGAATAATAATCGCATGCTACCGCGTCAAGATGGACGTGGCCTAGTAGCCTGTGATCGGTGCAAATAAATAAATAAAAATAGTAGTCTGTGATCTCAACAGCATACTTTTTTCCCATGATGATCTGAACAGGTGCACGCTCCAGATTCCTTGGCAACCTTCTGATTTTCAGCATAAGCGAGGTGCGCATGCATGCTGTGCCGCGTACGATCTTTTTCCCTTTCTTACAATCTCTGTGCCACGTACGAATCTCTGTGCCATGAAGATATCTACAGTAAAAAAAATCTCCGTAATATCTGTCATGTCCGTCCTCCTTGTAGTCTCGTTTCAATCTCTGTGGCACTTACGATCCCTCATGTCCGTCCTCCTTGTAGCCTTGTTTCACCGGTGTGCCTTTTCCATTCGATTATTTATTATCAGCATAAATCTCGTTTTCCCTTCCTGGTCAGTATTGATTCTTGAGGCGGCTTAATGATTTCACATCACACGCGTTAATGAACTGATGAAAAGGGATATAAGACTACCCATAGTGAAAGTAATAGTAGTAACATTACAAATATCTAGGTTAAATAGATGATGTGGCATGCAACAAATGAAGAAAGAGATGAAAGTGGTAACATAGCTAGTTACTACTAGTATGAGTAACATCACACATATCAAGTCAAGATGTGTCTATAGCCTAATAAATGAAGTGTTGCATGTTACCACACATATGTTACTCCCCACTAGTAACATAGACTAGTAACATGGGCATGTTACTAGTCTATGTTACTACACATTGTGGCTTGTCTAAGGGAGCGCTTATGCACGCGAGCAAGAGGAAGCAAGGTTTGTCCTGGCTTGGTCAGGGTAGTTCGTTCCCTCGTTCAGACCATTATACCTTTGCCTCGTGTGCACCAAGTTGTGGGCTGCCTTCAGATTTTACATATAATTTATGTGCTACTTATGTTGGGCCAATATGGAGGGAGCCAGCTAAGCGACGTGCAAAAACACATCCAGCTTTTTGCTTAAAAAATTTGTCATGTGTGCCTCCCACTTTTTGCTCAAAAATGTGTGCCTCCCACTTTTGGGGTCCGCCATACCTCCTTTTTCGGCCATATCCCCCAAAAGGTGTCTCGAGACCTGTTCTGAGGGGACCGCCGGAGACGCCTTACTTAACATCGAAGTCTTCTAGAGCTCCACCCTACCCTACACACCCAACCCCCACCCACCACACTTAACCAACCATGGTTAGAACCTAACCACACCGTTGGGTCAGGTTAAGAACTCCCCCTAGATTAAGAAGTTAGGGTTGGGTTTCCTTGAATAAAAAAATCCATGGTGGGGAAATGTCCCCGGGAATCTAGATCATCCTCTGTCGCCTCTGTCGGTATAACCTCGTTCCTCCCCTCCCTCCCCGTGCTGGCGCCGAGCACCCCCCCCCCC
>NC_041384.1:764866521-764953853 GCF_002162155.2 Triticum dicoccoides | reverse complement strand
TTCAGCGGCACCGCCCCTCAGGTTCGGTCATTGGTCTCTGAGGTACGAGCACCTTCCGCTGGTTCGGTGGCTGCTTGCTTACTAGTCCCGGACCAGCCTCCTCGAGTCCCGCCCGCCTATATCCGCCTCGGGCTGCCGCAGCTCGGCTCCGCCCTGAACGAAAAATCCCCATTTTCCCCAAACAAAGGCAATTCGTTGCTGCACCGTAGAGTAGACATAGCAGTTCGTTTCAGCGGTAACCCTGGGCTTAGTTCAACTGATGCTCCGCCCGCGACGTGTTTTGCTGTCCTGAACATTTTTTTACAGAAAAGATCATTTTCTGTCAGATGGACTAGATTACCCAGCCCTGCGTCAAGCCAGCCCAGTCCGAAGCCCCGTGCCCTCTCGGCGTATTCGCCTACGCGCGCTAGCTAGGGTTGGGGTATGGGTTCAAATCATGATGGTGGATTCTGTCATTTCGCCGATCGTGAAAAGTTTTGTTGGTACCCTGTCTGTATCTTTTTAGTTGGTCCTTCTTTCTGTCGGTATGATGTTCTATACCTTTCAAGTCAATTGGTCCTTCGTTCAGTGACTTGTTGTCTGTTGCGTGCTATAGGGGAGTATTTCAGTTATGTGCATTTATAGTTATGTCTGTTCTGAAGACGATTACTATAAATTTTTGAATCTGCACTTGGTCTTGCACCCTTAATGCGGTGTTGTGTCGTTACACATTGTGCGCCAGGACAGTTGTTATTATACAACAATTTTGTATCTTCAATTGATCCTGAGCATTTACGTGTGTCGTTCATGCACTTGTTTATAATTCTTGTCTACACGTAGCACACTCCTGGTCGTCGGTCTCCTCGTCGTCGTTCCTAGAGTTGTACAGGTAGTACGCTCCTGGTTTATAACTCCCAACTACTCCTGGTCTTTGGTCCCCACGCGTAGTACGCTCTGCTAGAGGAACCTCCATCTGTGGTGCCATCATCTGTTGCGAACATCTAGTTTGAAGGAAAAGGGGATAGCTAAGCAACCGTGAGTACTCATCCAAAGTACTCGCAAGACTTACATCAGAACTATACTATATATGCATCGGTATCAAAGGTACGGGTATTATATGTGGACTAAAGTGAAGAATGCCAGAATAAAGGGGGAGAAACTCATCCTACCCACAAGTATAGGGGATCGCAACAGTTTTCGAGGGTAGAGTATTCAACCCAAATTTCTTGATTTGACACAAGGGGAGCCAAAGAATATTTGTAAGTATTAGCAGTTTAGTTGTTAATTCAACCACACCTGGAGATTAAATATCTGCAGCAAATTGATCAGTACATAGTAATATGATAGTTTGATAGCAGTAGCAGCGATAGCAATAGTAATAGTAACAATAGTAGCAATAGTTTTGTAGCAGTTGTAACAGTAGTAACAACAGTGGTAACTTAGCAAAGATCAACAATGACATTTCAATTAATAAATGCCATTGGTACTTCTATTATTGCATGTCTCCCTAATTAACTAGCCCTTGCTGCAGCATGGGTTGATGACTAGTAATCTCTAATTGCCATTGCAAACATGTTTGATCATAATAGGTTGTATCATGGATAGTAGGTTAAACATATTTACAAAAACAGAACAAGTCAAGTTCATACCCGTTTCTCTCTGCCATGTCCAGTTCATCGAATATCGTCATTATTGCCGCACTTGCATGACCGAGCGATTTGAAAATAATAATAATAATAGTGCAAGAGTGTCATGGACTAAGCTGGAATCTGCAAACATTTCAAAAGGAGAAGACAAGGTAATGTGGGCTCTTTGTTACATCAACAATAATTCATAAGAGACCACTCAACAATTTCATCATGATCTTCTCCTTGGCATGACTCAACAAAAAGAAAAGAAATTCGGAGAAACACACTAAAATATTTTCGGAGTTTTTGGTTTTTCATAAACAAGCAAGATAAAAAAAAGGAAAAACAAAAACGAGAAAAACTATTTACACGGAAAAGCTCCCAACAAGGAAAAGAAGAACAAGGAAATCTTTTTGGATTTTTTTAGTGCTACAACACTCTAAACTAGGAAGAAAAATCAAAAAGAAGCAAGGAATATATTTTTGGATTTTCTCAATGTTTTTCAAACACACAAGAAGAAAACGAGAAAATAAATTTAACATGGATAATACAATGAAAAAGTGTGAACACCGACAACTGGAATGAATGTGTGAACATGAATGTAATGTTGGTGGGAATACATACTCGCCCAAGCTTAGGCTTTTGGCCTAACTTGGTAATCAGTCACTAGCCTGCGTAATGGTAGGAGTGGTAGCTCACGGAGGCTCTCGGTGCTGATGCATCAGCCTGCCGTGCAGCCACAACCACTGCGTTATGAGCTCGGGCCTCGCTCTCAAGAACATAATATCTTCCCCTGTTGTGAACATTAAAGAGCAGGTGCATGCAAATATGTTTCCACCACGGAGTCCTTGTTAAACATCAATTTATAAGTGAAATTATGGGGATCTCCTCTAAGGATCTTATGACGTTTCATAGCATCGAAGTCTAGGTACTGCGTGGTTAAAACGGGATCATAGGGCAAAGGTGAAACACCCAGCTCCCCCGCTAATCGTGTGGCATAAATTCCACCTTAAAAATGTCCATAACCAGCATTGTGTTGCAACCAACATGCAGCAATCGCTCCAAGATTATAACTTTTGTCACCGTTGAGAGCGGTGTGTATGAGGCTCAAATCTGGAGCACAAAGTGTACTACAATCTTTCTTGCCTACAATACATTTTCCATTAAATAATGCAAAGTACTAGATTGCAGGAAAATGAATGCTCTTTATTCTACCTTTTGTCACTCCCCTAGTCTCACCATAGTAAAGACTAGTCAAGAATATCTCAAACTCAGACCTTGGCGGTTCATCGAGCGAACCCCGGAATGGAATTTTGCAGTGGTGGGTGAATCTCTCTAAAGATATGGTAAATGGGTTTTATACAGTTTAAATGACACCCTAGACTCACGGGGATTGAATTTAAATCCTTTGACAAATGATTCAGTGAGGATGAGGTGTTGGTCGCACCTACCTGAAATGTAGGGACCGAGTCGGCATTGTGAATATATTGCTCAAATTCCTCCTTAATGCCCACACTCATCATATAATCGTTGCATGGCCATAAGCATGTTTTGGTGGCGACATCTCGAATGGACTTTTCACTCGGTTCAACATAAGACCGACGAACGGAGCTGCTACTAGAGGTTGCCTCCGAGGATCTCCTCCTCGAAGACCTCCGTCCAAAGAAGTTCATAATGTTCACCTACAATTTTCTGAAAATTTTGGATCGCAAAAATTTGTTAACAAAACTTCATAAGAATGATAGCAACTACTCATAAGGATGTATAGAGGCCATAGCAAGCATTCAAACTACTTAGAACTCTAAGAGTTCAACATGCAAGCTCGTCTACAAAAGCACCGAGAGTAGCTAATTATTCAAAATATAAACCACTAAAACAAAAACTAATTGGACACACGGAAGAGTCACATACCAAGCAACAATTCCTCGAAACAGTTTCGGAAATGGAGCTTCGAGCAAAGAGATCGAAATCCACGGTTTCGGGAGCAAGAACACGAGAGAGAGAGAGAGAGAGAGAGAGCAATGGTGATATTTTTGGAGGAATTTGGTGATGTGGGAAGAAGAAGAAGTAGTGAGGGGCCCACGTGGGGAACACAACCCACCAGGGCGCCCCTGGGGGTCCTGGCGTGCCCAGGTGGGTTGTGCCCACCTGGTGCACCTCCCTCTGATATTATTTGCACCAGAAATTCTTAAATATTCATAAAAATATTGTATTAAATTTTCAAAGCATTCCGAGAATTTTTATTGTTGGGTCATTTTTTATTGCAAGGAAAACTCAGAAAACAGACAAAGCATGGCATTTTATTTTATCTAACTAAGAAAAACAGGAAAAAAAAGGTAGGGACAGAAGGTAGTGCTCACTAAATTCAGCAACTTCATACCTCTCATAAATGATCCATTAATAAGGTTGATCAAGTCTTATTAACAACCACTTTCGATTAATATGAAACTGAAGAACTTACGTAAATCACTAAGTTACCTCAACAGGGATATGAATGTCCCCAACAATAAGCATTTCATATTTCCTTTTAATAGTAGGTAGAGGTAGTTGAAAACTTCCAATAGTGATTGTCGAAGATTTTTCAGTAACATTGATACCATTCACTTGGAATTGTTTCTTCGGAAAGTGCACGTATGCTCATTACCATTGATATGAAAAGTGATCTTGCTTTTATTGCAATCAATAACAGCTCCTGTATTATTCAAGAAGGGTCTACCAAGGATAATCGACATGTTATCGTCCTCAGGCATCTCAAGTATAACAAAGTCAGTCAAAATAGTAACATTAGCAACAACAACGGGCACATTCTCACAAATACCGATAGGTATGGCAGTTGATTTATGAGCCATTTGCAAAGATATTTCAGTAGGTGTGAGTTTATTCAAATCCAGTCTTTTATGTCTACTACCCCTAGAAAAGGAAGAGAGGACGGAGAACCAAACAATCTAACCCATTCATTTATGAGATCTAATGGCTCCTAATCCTTCCGTGTTTAACGTTACAAGCCACGCATTAAGCCAATAACTAATCCAAGCCACGCGTTGGAAAAAGAAAATAAAAAATGCCAACGCACGCACGCACGCCCCCTCCTGCTCCTCCTCCCATCACGGCGCACGCCCGCGCGCAGTTCGCCGCCCCCGTCCTTCCGCGACCCGCGCTATTCGCCGCCGCCCCACCGTACTCTGCGCCCCGCGTGGTTCGCCGCTACCCCGCCGTCTCCGGTGCCGCGCGCAGTTCACCCCCGCCCCGCAAGCGTGAGCAGATGAGCAGGGCCCCCGCTGGTCCTCCTATGATGCCCCCGCCTCAGATGCACACTTCGCGCGAAGTGCAGGCAGCCAGCAGCCAGCAGCCAAGGCGATCTGCTAGGCGCTTCATCTCCAGCCTCACGCAGTAGGCGCTACCGCTAGATTCCATCATCAAGATCAGCAACATCATCGCCGTGCTTCAGTGACTATCCATGGAGCTGATGCCCTGTCCGTTGGGCTCGGTTTGGGTGTCATTGACATGTAAGTAAACCGTCCTCCTGTATAGTTTATTTTCCTACCCTTCAAGTGTTCCAGGCATTGCCTCACAGAGAGGCGGTTATTTGTATTGCAGGTATGAGATGGGGAAACGTAGAAGGGAAGGTGATTTCTGTTGGAGGAGCAAGAGGCGATCCGACTAACAAGTCGTATATTTGGGGTAGTGTGTAGGATCTTCACAGTTTCAAATACGGCTATTCCTGGCACCGCTATCTCTTGCGTGAATGTCCTCTTGGTTTCAATGTTGGTGCCTACATCAATGTCTACCATGATTATCAGGTATTGCCCATTGGCTGGTTATGAACTACTATATTTGTTAGTAAATGGATGGCATATTAGATAGTAGGCAGTCTAAGTTTGGTTTATGACATACAAACGAGCATTCAGATTGTTTCCTTTAGAGACGAGATCATTCAAATTTGTTAGGTAAAACTGTATCATCATTTTTTTCATGAAAATAATAGTTTTATAATACCAGAATTTTGTAAATTTTGTACTAACATGTAATACAAAAATTGATGGACAAGATTATATGTCGTAATATTATTAACTCTGGGATCCTCTCTGTGTATTTGATTGGTCTCTGGTTAGATTCTGGGAGGCAAAAATTTTGTCTCTGTTACCTAGATAATTTACTACCGTGAATGTGTAGATTAGATGGTACTCACACAAGAACAAGTAGAAATACTTTCAATGCTCATTTGATCTACTTTTTTGCCTTTTTCTGATAATTTTTGTTCTTCAGTTTAAGCTCCTACCATGGTCAGTCATAAAGCATCAATATTTAGCTACAACATCTGTTGATGTTTCCAGCCAAACCAAGATTAAATTATGAACAACTGATATTTATAGCGAAGGTATGGTCAAAGATTGTATTCTTGATCTGAGGAGCCGATGAGGGCGGATGGCCGAAAACTCTGGATTGGATCCATGTTTTTTACTCGAGTTTTAATCCGATCAATGGATAAACTAAGTGCGTACGTGTATATATATGCATTCTTTTAAATGGTCATCTTTGTATTTGTTTTTCCAAACTAATCTTGTATTTTTTTAGAAACGATAAAGTTCTCTATAAATCCATTGAAACATTCTCCAGCAAAGCTCGTGAGGAGCATATGAGTTCCCTTTTAATACAGAGGCTCGAACTTATTGTATTTTGAATACATTTCCATTTATTCATTTTTCCCATGTAAACATGCAGTTGTGCACCATGTTGCATCATTCAACTATTCTTTATCACCTCATCCATAAATGTTTCTTTCTGGTTTCCTTGATTTAACATAACAAGATACTTTTTGTAACTTGTCCCCGCATGTATATGCTAAGGTTGTGGTGACCACATGTCTCCTTCGTACTAATTAAAGTTTGATGGATTAATGGTATGAATGTGATGCTTATCTGCTCATTTATTTTTTACAGTTGGTGATCAGATCGGATTCGAGGATTATCGTCTCTCATGTGTTACGTATTAGTGATGCCTACATGACAGTGGAAAATGTACGAATATGCAGCGTTGACAGTAACAAGGAAAAATGGATGTTTCTGTTTGTTTGGCTTTGAGATATATTAAAATTGGACATATCTAGGTCTGACTTTTTTTTCATAGAGGACACAGCTGCCTACTTGGACATATTTGGCTTTTAACTATATCTTTTGTTTGTTTCCTTCCTTCTTATTATTTTGATAAAGTTCAATTTCTTCCTTTCCTATGCTGTAGATACTTCTTCTCTTGCAACTGAAAGTACTGCTTCTGATTACAGTGAGGTGGCTTGATGGATCATCGGCCTCATGGCAAAATTGGGGACGGAGGAGGGAGGATGCTTCATATAAGCATGACTTCAAAAGCTTGGGGTATGTATGCCAGCATGCACTGGAGTTGTTGGATAAGTTCTTTTTGTCAAATACATTTTATTTTGTTTTTAGAATGCTGGTCTGCTATACACTGATCAGTTGTGGTATTCTTTCCCTGTGCAGGAGATCAAACCGAAGAAAAACAACACTCAGCGCAACATGCTCGTGTCGATGATATGGGTGCGGAGGAAGATTGTGAGGATGGTCAGTGAGAGCAGGGACGTGCTTACCAGCCAGCACAAGAGTATCTGGTGGAGCCGGTAGATCCCCAGGGAGGAGTAGGCGGGCGTACATTGTCCATTTCTTCTGTAAAAAAATGTCACTCTACAGAATATAATTGTTTAGAACAACACATACTCAACTAATCATCCTTTATAAATCAACAGGCTTGTATGAGATGTTAAAATGTGTTCCTATCTACTACCATTATTCTTCTGTTTTAGAAGTGTTAGTTTTATTGATTTCTTACTTATATGTATATACTGATTGCAGATTTGCTAGAATTTCACTTTGCAAAACCCATGATCCAATCCATGTTTTGTCCTTACAAATAGATAAATGCATGAAGGGATTGAGATAGCTGCTGCAGATGCTTACTTGTTGTCAATATTAGATGGTGATTTGGTAAGTGACTATTTTGCAAAATATTTTCTCAGTCTAACATGTACACTGGCGACGGAGCAAGGGCTGCCGGTGGCGGCAGGGCGCCGTGTTGGATGAGGAGCAGCGGTGGCCCGGCGCACAGTCACGCTGGCGAAGGAGCATGGGCCGCCGGCTGCTGAGGAGCACCGCACTGAATGAGGAGCAGCGGCGTCCCGGTACAGAGGCACGCTGGATGAGGGGTCGCCAGGGCGTGGGAGACGCAGCGGGCAGTGGAGGGATTGAGAGGTTGGCGTGGGCAGTTGAGGCAGACCGGCAGGCAGCATCGGCGGGGGTTGTTCCAGCATTCTTGGACCGGTGGGGGGCTGCTCATGCTCGGATTTGACTACGGGGAAGCAGGACAAGCGGCGTCGACGGAGATCAAGCTGAGCGGTGGTGGAGGATGTGTGGATCGGCGGGTGGCGCGGGGCCGAGGGTGGCGGCGGAGAATCGGTGGATGTCGCGAGATGCGGCGGCTGAACGCTGGCGTCCCTGGGAGGAGAAGGAGTGGGGAAAAGGTCGTGTGGGCGTGGTGTTGTGCGCAGCGGTTTTATTGGGGTAGGGCTTAGCGATCGAGGGTTAGTGGCTTAACTCCGTGGCTTGGTGCGTTAAACATAGAATTATTAAGGGTTATTAGATCTTATTAACGGATGGCTCTGATTGTTTGGATCTGCCCCCTCTCTTCCTTTTATAATGGTAGTAGATTCATTTAAATTATATTTATTTTCTTCTTGTAGTATCTTTTGTCAGCTGTATTGGACCGCATGCCCACCATTGTTCTTCCTTTGAAAAACTTTTCATTGTTGCTCAACATACATGATGATAGTGAGCCAAAATATGGTGCCTAGCTTTATCTTCAAGCATTGTGAGTGTCTTTAGTTGGATCTTCGAATTCACATTTGGGATGGTTCACTTATACGGGTGTGTTTTGTAGTACACGTATCTTTGCAAGAGCATTAGTCGAGACGTGCATTGCACTTGCAAGCTTACTAGTAAAGAGAAAGGCATAACATTAACACCAGCTCCCAAATCACACGAAGCAATTTTCACATAATTTCTTTTAATGGAGGAAGGTATAGTTGGTATTCCCGTATCTCCAAGTTTTTTAGGTACTCCATCTTTAAAAGTATAGTTAGCAAGCATAGTGGAGATTTCAGCTTTCAATATTTTTCTCTTATTGGTGATGATGTCTTTCATGTACTTTGCATAAGGAGGCATTTTTAAGATATCAGTCAAGCGAGTACGCAAAAAGACTGGCCTCGGCATTTTAGCAAAGTGTTCAAATTCTTCATCATCTTTCTTTTTAGTTGACTTAGGTGGAAAGGGCATAGGCTTTTGAACCCATGGTTCTCTTTCCTTAACATGTTCTCTAGCAACAAAGTCTCCTTTATCATATCTTTTATTCTTGGGTTGTGGGTTATCAAGATCAACAGTTGTTTCTATCTCAACATCATTGTCTGGCTCTTTATTATTAGGTTGAGTGTCTTCATGAACCTCATCATTATCAGAAGGTGAGTGTTCACTGCCAGATTGAGTTTCAGCATCAGAGATAGAAACTTCATTATCATTATCAGGAGGTTTTTCTATTTCAGGTTCACTAGAGGCATGCAAAGTCCTATCATTGTTCTTCTTCTTTTTCTTTTTGGACTAGGTGCATCAGTGTTAATTCTTTGAGAGTCTTGTTCAATTCTCTTTGGGTGTCCCTCGGGATAAAGTGGTTCCTGAGTCATTTTACCTCCTCTAGTGGCTACTCTAACATCAAAGTCACTTATATTATTGTTCATTTCATCAAGCAACTCTCTTTGAGGTTTAGCAACTTGTTCTAATTGAGTTTGAACCATAGAGGCATGCTTTCCTACACCTTTAACATCATTTGAGATTCTAAATAACAAGTTGATACATCTCCAATGTATCTATAATTTTTGATTGTTCCATGCTATTATATTACCCCTTTTGGATGTCTATGGGCTTTATTTTACACATTTATATCATTTTTGGGACTAACCTACTAACCGGAGGCCCAGCCCGTATTGCTGTTTTTTTGCCTATTTCAGTATTTCAAAGAAAAGGAATATCAAACGGAGTCCAAACGGAATGAAACCTTCGGGAGCGTGATTTTTGGAATGAACGTAATCCAGAGGACTTGGAGTGCAAGCCAAGAAGCAGCCGAGGCGGCCACGAGATAGGAGGGCGTGCCCCCCTGTAGGGCGCGCCCCCCCTGTCTCGTGGGCCCCTCGGGCGGCCACCGACGTACTTCTTCCTCCTATATATAGCTACGTACCGCGAAAACATCCAGGGAGCACCCGAAACACAATTTCCACCGCCGTAACCTTCTGTATCCGCGAGATCCCATCTTGGAGCCTTCGCCGGTGTTCTGCCGGAGGGGGGATCGACCATGGAGGGCCTCTATATCAACATCCTTGCCCCTCCGATGAGTTGTGAGTAGTTTACCACAGACCTACGGGTCCATAGTTATTAGCTAGATGGCTTCTTCTCTCTTTTTGGATCTCAATACAATGTTCTCCCCCTCTCTTGTGGAGATCTATTTGATGTAATCTATTTTTGCGGTGTGTTTGTCGAGATCCGATGAATTGTGGGTTTATGATCAAGTTTATCTATGGATAATAATTGAATCTTCTCTAAATTCTTTTATATGATTGAGTTATCTTTGCAAGTCTCTTCGAATTATCGGTTTGGTTTGGCCTACTAGATTGATCTTTCTTGCCATGAGAGAAGTGCTTAGCTTTGGGTTCAATCTTGCGGTGTTCTTACCCAGTGACAGAAAGGGTTGCAAGACACGTATTGTATTGTTGCCATCGAGGATAAAAAGATGGGGTTTATATCATATTGCATGAGTTTATCCCTCTACATCATGTCATCTTGCTTAAAGTGTTACTCTGTTCTTATGAACTTAATACTCTAGATGCAGGCAGGAGTCGGTCGATGTGTGGAGTAATAGTAGTAGATGCAGGCAGGAGTTGGTCTACTTGTTATGGACGTGATGCCTATATACATGATCATGCCTAGATAATCTCATAATTATTCAATTTTCTATCAATTGCTCGACAGTAATTTGTTCACCCACCGTAATACTTACGCTATCTCGAGAGAAGCCTCTAGTGAAACCTATGGCCCCCGGGTCTATCTCCTATCATATTTGCTTCCAATTTACTTTTATTTGCATGTTTACTTTTTGCATCTATATTATAAAATACCAAAAATATATTTATCTTATCATACTATCTCTATCAGATCTCACTTTCACAAGTGGCCGTGAAGGGATTGACAACCCCTTTATCGCGTTGGTTGCGAGTTCTCAGTTTGTTTGTGTAGGTGCGTGGGACTTTTGAGGAGCCTCCTACTGGATTGATACCTTGGTTCTCAAAACTGAGGGAAATACTTACGCTACACTTGCTACATCACCCTCTCCTCTTCGGGGAAAACCAACGCAAGCTCAAGACGTAGCAAGAAGGATTTCTGGCGCCGTTGCCGGGGAGGTCTTCTCTCAAGTCAAGACATACCAAGTACCCATCACAAACCCATCTCCCTCGCATTTACATTATTTGCCATTTGCCTCTCGTTTTCCTCTACCCCACTTCACCCTTGCCATTTTATTCGCCCTCTCTTTCCCAATCTCCTCCTCTCTTTTCGCTTGCCTTTTTTCGTTTGCCCTAGTGTTAGTTCGTTTACCTTGTCGTAATGGCTAGCTCGGTCTTTATCCCTTCGTCTCCCGACTTTGAAGTTCTTCACTTAAGCAAGGACAAGGAGAAAATTTAAAAGATGCTTGGTTTAGGATGTTAGAATCTCATCGCAGTTGCGCCGTGGAAGGAGATTTCAAGATTTTAATGCGCAATTTTTATGTTGGGTTAACCCCATCCCATAGACAACTTCTTGATTTTGCCGCAAAAGGATGTTTTATTGAAATTGATCCTAGTTTTGCTTATGAAATTATAGAAGGGATTGTAGGAGTACTTCCCATAAAAAAGGGATCATCCTTCTCTCTTGAAGGAACTCAAATTTTAGAGAAACTTTGTGAATTGCAAAAAATTGTTGAACCACTTAAGAATATTGGTGGGAGTGTCAACCGCATGAATAACTTGATTGTACTTTGTAATAAGCGGTTGGATGATTTGGATCAAAGGATCTCTGAGCATGAAGGGAAACGCAAAGAGCCTCCCGGACCTGAGCACAACTCCATTAAAAAATTGAGTGCCAAAGATGGCACTACTTAGATCTATCTTTGCTTTTATGCCTAGCTAGGGGCGTTAAACGATAGCGCTAGTTGGGAGGCAACCCAATTTTTTTATGTTTTTTGTTTTTGCTCCTGTTTAGTAATAAATCTTGCATCTACTCTCTGTTTAGATGTGTTTTTATATTTTAATTAGTGTTTGTGCCAAGTAGAACCTATAGGATAAACTATGATGATAGTTGATTTGATTCTGCTGAAAAACAGAAACTTTGCGCTCACGAGAAAAAATTCAATAAATCACAGAAACGTGCTTTTGCATTGATTCTTTTATCTGATGATCAATAGACAAATTTTCCATTACCTCCTATTTTGGTAGGATTTGTAGAGTTCCAGAAGTTTGCGTTAGTTACAGATTGCTACAGACTGTTCTGTTTTTGACAGATTCTGTTTTTCGTGTGTTGTTTGCTTATTTTGATGCATCTGTGGCTAGTAAAATAGTTTATAAACCATAGAGAAGTTGGAATACAGTAGGTTTAACACCAAAATAAATAAGGAATGAGTTCATTGCATTAACTTATGTGGTGGTTTTTTTTTCTTTCACTAACCGAGCTTATAAGATTTCCTGTTGAGTTTTGTGTTGTGAAGTTTTCAAGTTTTGGGTAAAGCTTTTATGGACTATGGAATAAGGAGTGGCAAGAGCCTAAGCTTGGCGATGCCCATGGAACCCCAAGATATTCAAGGATAGCCAAAATCCTAAGCTTGGGGATGCCCCGGGAAGGCATCCCCTCTTTTGTCGGCGTTCATTGGTAACTTTACTTGGAGCTATATTTTTATTCACCACATGATATGTGTTTTGCTTGGAGCGTCGTGTATTATATTAGTCTTTGCTTTTTAGTTTACCACAATCATCCTTGCTGTACACACCTTTTGGGAGAAGCCTACTTGATTAGAATTTGCTAGAATACTCTATGTGCTTCACTTATATCTTTTGAGCTTGATAGTTTTTGCTCTAGTGCTTCACTTATATCTTTTAGAGCACGGTGGTGTCTTAATTTTGAAGAAATTTCTAGTCTCTCATGCTTCACTTATATTATTTTGAGAGTCTCTTAGAACAGCATGGTATTTGCTATGGTTACAAAGTTGGTCTTAGAATGATGAGCATCCAAGTTGGGTATAATAAAAACTATCATAGAAAAAGAATTGGATGCTATGATCAACTTGATGCTTGATAATTGTTTTGAGATATAAAGGTAGTAATGTTAGGGTCATGCTAGTGGGTAATTATGAAATTGAGAAATACTTTTGTTGAAGTTGGCAAGTCCCGTAGCATGCACGTATGGTAAAACTTGTGTGACAAATTTGTTGTATGAGGTGCTCTTTTGATTGTCTTCCTTATCAGTGGCAGTCGGGGACGAGCAATGGTATTTTCCTACCAATCTATCCCTCTTGGGGCATGCGTAGTAGTACTTTGCTTCGAGGGCGAAGTAGACTTTTGCAATAAGTATATGAGTTCTTTTTTTTATTAATGTGAGTCCATGGACATATGCATACTCATCCTTTTACTTTGCTAGCCTTTATTATTACCGCGCAACTTTCGCCGGTAGCATAAACCCTTTATTTACCTTCCTCAAAACAGCCACCATACCTACCTATTATGGCATTTCCATAGCCATTTCGAGATATATTGCCATGCAACTTTCCACCGTTCCGTTTATTATGACATGTTCCATCATTGTCATATTGCTATTTTGCATGATCATGTAGTTGACATTGTATTTGTGGCAAGGCCACCTTCATAATTTTCATACATGGCGCTCTTGATTCATTGCATATCCCGGTACACCGCCGGCGGCATTCATATAGAGTCATATCTTGTTCTAGCTTTGAGTTGTAATTCTTGAGTTGTAAATCCATATAAGTGTGATGATCTTCATTATTAGAGCATTGTCCTAGTGAGGAAAGGATGATGAAGGCTATGATTCCCCCACAAGTCGGGATGAGACTTCGGACTTTACAAAAAGAAAAAAAAAGAAGAAAGAAAAAAGAGAAAGGCCAAAAAGAAAAAAGCGGCCAAAGAGAAAAAAAGAAAAAAGAAAAAAAAAAGAAAAAGAAAGAAAAAAAGAAAAAAATGAGAAGGGACAATGCTACTATCTCTTTTTCCACACTTGTGCTTCAAAATAGCACCATGATCTTCATGATAGAGAGTCTCATATGTTGTCACTTTCATATACTAAGTGGGAATTTTTCATTATAGAACTTGGAATGTATATTCCAATGATGGGCTTCCTCAAAATGCCCTAGGTCTTCGTGAGCAAGCAAGTTGGATGCACACCCACTTAGTTTCTTTCTGTTGAGCTTTCATACATTTATAGCTCTAGTGCATCCGTCGCATGGCAATCCCTACGCACTCACATTGATATCTATTAATGGGTATCTCCATATAGCCCGTTAATACGCCTAGTTTATGTGAGACTATCTTCTCCCTTTTTGTCCTCACAACCACCATATACCACCATAGTGTTATTCCATGGCTTGCGCTCATGTATTGCGTAAGAGTTGAAAAAGCTGAAGCACATTAAAAAGTATGAAACAGTTGCTCGGCTCGTCATCGGGGTTGTGCATGATGGGAGTATTTTATGTAATGAAAATGAAGCATGGCCTAACTATATTATTTTGTAGGGATAAGGTTTCTTTGTCTATGTTATTTTGATAGGACATGATTATTTGTTAGTATGCTTTGAAACATTATTATTTTTATGTTTTATAAGCTTTTATTTTGAATCATTTGGATCTGAACATTCATGCCACAATAAAGAAAATTACATTGAGAATTATGCTAGGTAGCATTCCACATCAAAAATTTCTTTTTTATCATTTACCTACTCGAGGACGAGCAGGAATTAAGCTTGGGGATGCTTGATACGTCTCCAACGTATCTATAATTTTTGATTGTTCCATGCTATTATTTTACCCCTTTTGGATGTCTATGTGCTTTATTTTACGCATTTATATCATTTTTGGGACTAACCTACTAACCGGAGGCCCAGCCCATATTGCTGTTTTTTGCCTATTTCAGTATTTCGAAGAAAAGGAATATCAAATGGAGTCCAAACGGAATGAAACTTTCGGGAGCGTGATTTTTGGAACGAACGTGATCCAGAGGACTTGGAGTTCAAGCCAAGAAGCAGCCGAGGCGGCCACGAGATAGGAGGGCGCGCCCCCCTGTAGGGCGCGCCCCCCTGTCTCGTGGGCCCCTCGGGCGGCCACCGACGTACTTCTTCCTCCTATATATAGCTACGTACCGTGAAAACATCCAGGGAGCACCCGAAACACAATTTCCACCGCCGTAACCTTCTGTATCCGCGAGATCCCATCTTGGAGCCTTCGCCGGCATTCTGCCGGAGGGGGGATCGACCATGGACGGCCTCTACAACAACATCCTTGCCCCTCCGATGAGTTGTGAGTAGTTTACCACAGACCTACGGGTCCATAGTTATTAGCTAGATGGCTTCTTCTCTCTTTTTGGATCTCAATACAATGTTCTCCCCCTCTCTTGTGGAGATCTATTCGATGTATTCTCTTTTTGCGATGTGTTTGTCGAGATCCGATGAATTGTGGGTTTATGATCAAGTTTATCTATGGATAATAATTGAATCTTCTCTGAATTCTTTTATATGATTGAGTTATCTTTGCAAGTCTCTTCGAATTATCGGTTTGGTTTGACCTACTAGATTGATCTTTCTTGCCATAGGAGAAGTGCTTAGCTTTGGGTTCAATCTTGCGGTGTTCTTACCCAGTGACAGAAAGGGTTGCAAGACACGTATGTATTGTTGCCATCGAGGATAAAAAGATGGGGTTTATATCATATTGCATGAGTTTATCCCTCTACATCATGTCATCTTGCTTAAAGCGTTACTCTGTTCTTATGAACTTAATACTCTAGATGCAGGCAGGAGTCGGTCGATGTGTGGAGTAATAGTAGTAGATGCAGGCAGGAGTCGGTCTACTTGTTATGGACGTGATGCCTATATACATGATCATGCCTAGATAATCTCATAATTATTCGCTTTTCTATCAATTGCTCGACCGTAATTTGTTCACCCACCATAATACTTATGCTATCTCGAGAGAAGCCTCTAGTGAAACCTATGGCCCCCGGGTCTATCTCCTATCATATTTGCTTCCAAATTACTTTTATTTGCATCTTTACTTTTTGCATCTATATTATAAAATACCAAAAATATATTTATCTTATCATACTATCTCTATCAGATCTCACTTTCGCAAGTGGCCGTGAAGGGATTGACAACCCCTTTATCGCGTTGGTTGCGAGTTGTCAGTTTGTTTGTGTAGGTGCGTGGGACTTTTGAGGAGCCTCCTACTGGATTGATACCTTGATTCTCAAAACTGAGGGAAATACTTACGCTACACTTGCTGCATCACCCTCTCCTCTTCGGGGAAAACCAACGCAAGCTCAAGATGTAGCACAAGTCACTTAAGCGAGCAATCATATCAAAGTTGTATTTCAATTGTTTCATAACATTTGCATTGAAGTGATCTTGCTTTCTAATGTAATTATCAAACTCATAAAGGCATTGGCTAGGATGTTTATTATGAGGATCATCACTATCATTGAATTTCATTACAGATTTTACCTCTACCACCTTAGGTGGTGGTGGTGCTTCAAGCCCATGTATTTCTTCAATATGTGGAAAAAAAATTGAATCCTCATTTTTCCTTCATAGATTTCTTTGCCTCTTGCATATCTTCAAGATTGAGATATAAGATACTGCTACCTATTGAGCATGCGTTGGTTTTTCCCTCGAAGAGGAAAGGGTGATGCAGGAAAGTAGCATAAGTATTTCCCTCAGTTTTTGAGAACCAAGGTATCAATCCAGCAGGAGGCTACACACAAGTCCCTCATACCTACACAAACAAATAAGAACCTTGCAACCAATGTGATAAGGGGTTGTCAATCCCTTCACGACCACTCGCAAAAGTGAGATCTTAAAGAGATAATAAATATTTTTGGTATTTTTATGATATAGATTGGAAAGTAAAGATGGCAAAATAAAGTAGATCGGAAACTTATATGATGGAAAATAGACCCGGGGGCCATAGGTTTCACTAGTGGCTTCTCTCAAGATAGCATAAGTATTACGGTGGGTGAACAAATTACTGTCGAGCAATTGATAGAAAAGTGCATAGTTATGAGAATATCTAGGCATGATCATGTATATAGGCATCACGTCCGCGACAAGTAGATCGAAACGATTCTGCATCTACTACTATTACTCCAAACATCGACCGCTATCCAGCATGCATCTAGAGTATTAAGTTCATAAGAACAGAGTAACGCATTAGGCAAGATGACATGATGTAGAGGGATAAACTCAAGCAATATGATATAAACCCCATCTTTTTATCCTCGATGGAAACAATACAATATGTGCCTTGCTGCCCCTGCTATCACTGGGAAAGGACACCGCAAGATTGAACCCAAAGCTAAGCACTTATCCCATTGCAAGAAAGATCAATCTAGTAGGCCAAACCAAACTAATAATTCGAAGAGACTTGCAAAGATAACAAATCATACATAAAAGAATTCAGAGGAAATTCAAATATTGTTCATAGATAATCTTGATCATAAACCCACAATTCATTGGGTCTCGACAAACACACCGCAAAAAGTATTACATTGAATAGATCTACAAGAAGATCGAGGAGAACTTTGTATTGAGAATCGAAGAGAGAGAAGAAGCCATCTAGCTAATAACTAAGTACCCGAAGGTCTATGGTAAACTACTCACACTTCATCGGAGAGGCTATGGAGTTGATGTAGAAGCCCTCCATGATCGATTGCCCCTCCGGCAGAGCGCCGGAAAAGGCCCCAAGATGGGATCTCACGGGTACAGAAGGTTGCGGCGGTGGAAATAGGGTTTCCTGGTGCTCCTGGATGTTTTCAGGGTATAAGAG
Organism: Triticum dicoccoides; assembly: GCF_002162155.2. Classification (NCBI taxonomy): domain Eukaryota; kingdom Viridiplantae; phylum Streptophyta; class Magnoliopsida; order Poales; family Poaceae; genus Triticum; species Triticum dicoccoides. The sequence continues at coordinate 764,936,070 of NC_041384.1, read as the reverse complement.
TATATATAGGCGAAGGAAGTCGGTCAGGGGAGCCACGAGGGGCCCACGAGGGTGGGGGCGCGCCCACCCCCCTAGGGCACGCCCTCCTGCCTCGTGGCTTCGTCATCTGCTTCTTGACATCCACTCCAAGTCTCCCGGATTGCGTTTGTTCCAAAAATAACTCTCCCGAAGGTTTCATTCTGTTTGATATTCCTTTTCTGCGAAACACTGAAATAGGCAAAAAAAACAGCAATTTGGACTGGGCCTCCAGTTAATAGGTTAGTCCCAAAAATAATATAAAAGTGCTTAGTAAAGCCCATTAAACATTCAAAACAGGTAATGTAATAGCATGGAACAATCAAAAATTATAGATACGTTGGAGACGTATCAAGCATCCCCAAGCTTAATTACTGCTCGTCCTCGAGTAGATAAATGATAAAAACAGAATTTTCGATGTGGAATGCTACCTAGCATAACTCTCAATGTAATTTTCTTTATTGTGGCATGAATGTTGAGATCCAAAAGATTCAAGATAAAAGTTTAATATTAACATAAAGAAAGTAATACTTCAAGCATACTAACAAAGTAATCATGTCTTATCAAAATAACATAGCCAAAGAAAGCTTATCCCTACAAAATCATATAGTTAGGCCATGCTTCATTTTTGTAACACAAAATACTCCCATCATGCACAACCACGGTTTCAGCCAAGCAATTGGTTCATACTTTTTAACGCGCTTCAGCTTTTTCAACCCTCGCGCAATACATGAGCGTAAGCCATGGATATAGCACTATGGGTGGAATAGAGTATAACGATAGTGATTGTGTGAGAAGACAAAAAGGGAGAAAGTCTCACATTGACGCGGCTAATCAATGGGCTATGGAGATGCCCATCAATTGATGTCAATGCGAGGAGTAGGGATTGCCATGCAACGGATGCACTAGAGCTATAAATGTATGAAAGCTCAACAAAAGAAACTAAGTGGGTGTGCATCCAACTTGCTTGCTCACAAAGACCTAGGGCAATTTGAGGAAGCCCATCATTGGAATATACAATCCAAGTTCTATAATGAAAAATTCCCACTAGTATATGAAAGTGACAGCATAGGAGACTCTCTATCATGAAGATCATGGTGCTACTTTGAAGCACAAGTGTGTAAAAAGGATAGTAACATTGTCCCTTCTCTCATTTTCTCTCATTTTTTTATTTTTTTATTTTGGTGGGCTTCTTTGGCCTCTTTTTTTATTTCGGCTTCTTTGGCCTCTTTTATTTTTCATAAAGTCCGGAGTCTCATCCCGACTTGTGGGGGAATCATAGTCTCCATCACCCTATCCTCACTTGGGACAATGCTCTAATATGGAAATCATCACACTTTTATTTTTTTACAACTCAATACTTAGAACAAAATATGACTCTATGTGAATGCGTATGGTGATGTACCGGGATATGCAATGAATCAAGAGCAACATGTATGAAATAATTATGAAGGTGGATTTGCCACAAATACAATGTCAACTACATGATCATGCAACAGCAATATGACAATGATGGAGCGTGTCATAATAAACGGAACGATGGAAAGTTGCATGGCAATATATCTCGGAATGGCTATGGAAATGCCATAATAGGTACGTATGGTGGCTGTTTTGAGGAAGATATAAGGAGGTTTATGTGTGATAGAGCGTATCTTATCACGGGGTTTGGATGCACCGGTGAAGTTGGCACCAACTCTCAAGGTGAGAAAGGGCAATGCACGGTACCATAGAGGCTAGCAAATTGTGGAAGGGTAAGAATGCGTATAATCCATGGACTCACATCAGTCATAAAGAACTCATATACTTATTGAAAAGTTTATTAGCCCTCGAAGCAAAGTACTACTACGCATGCTCCTAGGGGAAGGGTTGGTAGGAGTTAACCATCGCGCGATCCCGACCTCCACTCATAAGGTAGGCAATCAAAGAACACCTCATGCTACAAATTTGTCACACAACGTTCACCATATGTGCATGCTACGGGACTTGCCAACTTTAACACAAGTATTTCTCAATTACATAATTACCCAACTAGCATGACTCTAACATTACCACCTTTATATCTCAAAACAATTATCAGGTATCAAATTGATCATAGTGTTCAATGCACTTGATATGATAGTTTTTATTATACCCAACATGGATGTCCATCATATTAGGAATAATTTTATAAAGAAAATACCATGCTGTTATAAAAGACTCTCAAAATAATATAAGTGAAGCATGAGAGATCAATAATTTCTACAAAATAAAACCACCGCCGTGCTCTAAAAAGATATAAGTGAAGCACTAGAGCAAAATTATCTAGCTCAAAAGATGTAAGTGAAGCACATAGAGTATTCTAATAAATTCCAATTCATGTGTGTCTCTACAAAAGGTGTGTACAGCAAGGATGATTGTGGTAAACTAAAAAGCAAAGGCTCAAATCATACAAGACGCTCCAAGCAAAACAAATATCATGTGGTGAATAAAAATATAGCCCCAAGTAAAGTTACCGATAGACGAAGACGAAAGAGGGGATGCCTTCCGGGGCATCCCCAAGCTTAGGCTTTTGGTTGTCCTTGAATTTTACCTTGGGGTGCCTTGGCAATCCCCAAGCTTAGGCTCTTGCCACTCCTTATTCCATAATCCATCAAATCTTTACCCAAAACTTGAAAACTTCACAACACAAAACTCAACAGAAAATCTCATGAGCTCATTTAGTGCAAGAAAACAAACCACCACTTTAAGGTACTGTAATGAACTCATTCTTTATTTATATTGCTGTTAAACCTACTGTATTCCAACTTCTCTATGGTTCATACCCCCCAATATTAGCCATAGATTCATTAAAATAAGCAAACAACACATGAAAAACAGAATCTGTCAAAAACAGAACAGTCTGTAGAAATCTGTAACTTTGGAATACTTATGGAACCCTAAAAATTCTACCAAAATAGGAAGTCCTGGGAAATTTTTCTATTAATCTACTGCAAAAAAATCAACTAAAAAGCACGTTTCTGTGATTTATTAAAATTATTCTTGTGCATGCAAAAGTTTCTGTTTTTCAGCAGGATTAAATTAACTCTCACCCAAGATGATCCTATAGGTTCTACTTGGCACAAACACTAATTAAAACATAAAACCACATATAAACAGATGCTAGATGAATTATTTATTACTAAACAGGAACAAAAAGTGAGGAACAAAAATAAAATTGGGTTGCCTCCCAACAAGCGCTATTGTTTAATGCCCCTAGCTAGGCATAAAAGCGAGAATAGATCTAAGTATTGCCATCTTTGGTATTCAATTCATCAATAGAACACTTATAACCCTTAGGAGTTTCCCTCTTTTTAGTAATGATTAAATTCCTAGGCAAAAAATCAAGAAATTCGTTTATAGCAAAAAATTCCTTAATGATAGCGAAAAAATTGGGGTGAACACTTATTGATTTGAGATCCGCATTTTCCTTACTAGAAGATTCACCCTTATTTTTAGGAACATACATTAATTTAGAAATTTTTGTAGTAGGAGGATTTGGAGTATTTTTCACGGAAGAAAAGGCAGACCCTAAGTTGGTGATAACATCCTCAAGTTTATCGATTCTTGTGGAATCTTGATCTATTCTTTCGTTAACTATAGGTTCCTTTTCTTTAAAAAAAAATCAAAGTAACTCCAACCTTAGATCCATATTGGGAAATTTGGTTGTGGATCTTATCCAAATTTTCAATTAACTCTACAGTGGCAACTTTATTTTCAATAATTTCAAGCCTTTGCATCACATGTTCCAAAGTTAAAACAGTTCCATTAACCAAAAGAGGTGGTGGACCAAACAAATCTATCATGGAATTATAAGAATCAAAAGTATGGCTACCCAAGAAATTTCCTCCGGTAATGGTGTCAAGAATATATCTATTCCAAGGAGTAATGCCTACATAAAAATTGCGAAGAAGAAAGGAAGTAGATTGCTTCCTAGTAGATCTATTTTGAGCACTGCAAATTCTATGCCAAGCATCTTTTAGATTTTCTCCCTCCCTTTGTTCAAAATTAAGAACTTCATGATCCGGAGTACTAACAATGATAGAAGGACTAGCCATGACGACGAGTGACGACACAAGGAGCAAGCGAAAAGAGGCGAACGGGAAAGAGAGGGCGAATAAAACGGCAAGGGTGAAGTGGGGGAGAGGAAAACGAGAGGCAAATGGCAAATAATGTAATGTGAGGGATAAGGGTTTGTGATGGGTACTTGGTATGTCTTGACTTGAGTGTAGACTCACCGGCAACGGCCCCAGAAATCCTTCTTGCTACCTCTTGAGCATGCGTTGGTTTTTCCCTTGAAGAGGAAAGGGTGATGCAGCAAAGTAGCGTAAGTATATCCCTCAGTTTTGAGAACCAAGGTATCAATCCAGTAGGAGGCTACACGCAAGTCCCTCGTAACTACCCAAACAAATAAGAACCTTGCAACCAACGCGATAAGTGGTTCTCAATCCCTTCACGGCCACTTGCAAAAGTCAGATCTGAAAGAGATAATAAATATTTTTGGTATTTTTATGATATAGATTGGAAAGTAAAGATTGCAAAATAAAGTAGATCGGAAACTTATATGATGGAAAATAGACCCGGGGGGCATAGGTTTCACTAGTGGCTTCTCTCAAGATAGCATAAGTATTACGGTGGGTGAACAAATGACTGTCGAGCAATTGATAGAGAAGTGCATAGTTATGAGAATATCTAGGCATGATCATGTATATAGGCATCACGTCCGCGACAAGTAGATCTAAATGATTCTGCATCTACTACTATTACTCCACACATCAACCGCTATCCAGTATGCATCTAGAGTATTAAGTTCATAAGTATAGAGTAACGCATTAGGGTAGATGACATGATGTAGAGGGATAAACTCAAGCAATATGATATAAACCCCATCTTTTTATCCTCGATGGCAACAATACAATACGTGCCTTGCTGCCCCTGCTGTCACTGGGAAAGGACACTGCAAGATTGAACCCAAAGCTAAGCACTTCTCCCATTGCAAGAAAGATCAATCTAGTAGGCCAAACCAAACTGATAATTCGAAGAGACTTGCAAAGATAACAAATCATACAAAAAAGAATTCAGAGGAGATTCAAATATTGTTCATATATAATCTTGATCATAAACCCACAATTCATCGAGTCACGACAAACACACCACAAAAAGTATTACATCGAATAGATCTCCAAGAAGACCGAGGAGAACTTTGTATTGAGAATCAAAGAGAGAGAAGAAGCCATCTAGCTAATAACTATGGACCGGATGGTCTATGGTAAACTACTCACACTTCATCGGAGAGGCTATGGCGTTGATGTAGAAGCCCTCCGTGATCGATTCCCCCTCCGGTGGAGCGCCGGAAAAGGCCCCATGATGGGATCTCACGGGTACAGAAGGTTGCGGCGGTGAAAATAGGGTTTAGTAGTGCTCCTGGATGTTTTCAGGGTATAAGAGTATATATAGGCGAAGGAAGTCGGTCAGGGGAGCCAGGAAGAGCCCACGGGGGTGGGGGGCGCGCCCACCCCCCTAGGGCGCGCCCTCCTGCCTCGTGGCTTCCTCGTCTGCTTCTTGACGTCCACTCCAAGTCTTCTAGATTGCGTTTGTTCCAAAAATAACTCTCTCAAAGGTTTCATTCCATTTGGACTCCGTTTGATATTCCTTTCTGCGAAACACTGAAATAGGCAAAAAAACAGCAATTTGGACTGGGCCTCCGGTTAATAGGTTAGTCCCAAAAATAATATAAAAGTGCTTAGTAAAGCCCATTAAACATCCAAAACAGGTAATATAATAGCATGGAACAATAAAAAATTATAGATACGTTGGAGACGTATTAGATACCCCTCTTCTTCGGAGTGGGTTTAAGCGGTGTTTCAGGAGGAGTCCAATCATCATAATTTTCCAATATGTTATTCATTAACTCTTCAGCTTGCTCAATAGTGTGTTCCCTGAAAACACAATCAGCACAACTATCTAGGAAATCCCTAGAAGCATCGGTTAGTCCATTATAGAAGATATCAAGTATTTCATTTTTCCTAAGAGGATGATCATGCAAAGAGTTAAGCAATTGCAGAAGCCTCCCCAAGCTTGTGGAAGAGTCTCTTCTTCAATTTTCACAAAGTTCAATATTTCCTGCAAGGTACCTTGTTTCTTATGAGCAGGGAAATATTTTTCAGAGAAGTAATAAATCATATCCTGGGGACTACGCACACAACCAGGAGCAAGAGTATTGTACCAAGATTTAGCATCACCCTTTAATGAGAACAAAAATAATTTGAGGATATAGTAATAGAGAATCTTCTCATCATGAGCAAAAAAGGTGGCTATGTCATTCAACTTAGTAAGATGTGACACAACAGTTTCAGTTTCATAAGCATGGAAAGGATCAGATTCAACCAAAGTAACTAACTCTTGGTCGACAGAGAATTCATAATCCTTATCATCAATAAAGATAGGTGAAGTAGAAAACTTAGGATCACATTTCATTCTAGCATTCAAAGATCTTTTGTTATACTTGCATAATAATTTTTCTAGATCATCTCTATCCTTACAAGCAAGAATATCTCTAGTTGCCTCCTCACTCATAGCATAACCTTCTGGTACTTTTGGCAATTCATATCTAGGAGGGCTAATTGTAGTAGGTGTTTCAAGATTTTCAGTTTCAAGCTCATCATCAGTTTCAACAATATCATGATGTCTTATTCTAGCAATTTGTTCATCAAGAAATTCACCTAGTGGCACATCATCATCAAGCAAGGTACTAGCATCATCATGAGTAGCATTCATAGCAGAAGTAGCATCATCAATAACTTGCGACATATCAGAATTAATAGCATGTGGTGGTGTTGCAAGTTTACTTATAACAGAAGGTGAATCTAAAGCGGAGCTGGATGGCAGTTCCTTACCTCCCCTCGTCTTAGAGGGAAAAATCTTAGTCTTGGCATCCTTCAGATTCTTCATAGTGATAATATGATAATAATCCCAAGTGACTCAACAAATATAGATATGCTGCCCGGCAATGGCGCCAGAAAAAGGTGTTGATAACCCACAAGTATATGGGATCGCAACAATTTTCGAGGTAGAGTATTCAACCCAATTTTTTAGATTCGACACAAGGGGAGCCAAAGAATATTTGCAAGTATTAGCAGCTGAGTTGTCAATTCAACCACACCTGGAGATTAATTATCTGCAGCAAAGTGATCAGTAGCATAGTAATATGATAGTTTTGATAATGGTAGCAGCAACAGTAACGGTAACAGTGATATCAATTGTTTTGTAGCAGTAACGATAGCAGTAGAAGCAGTAGTAACTTAGCAATAACAACATGTAGGAAAATCGTAGGCATTGGATCGGTGATTCGTTGGATGATATTCATCATGAGACAGTCATAACATAGGGCGACATGGCACTAGCTCCAGTTCATAAATATAACGTAGGCATGTATTCCATAAATAGTCATATGTGCTTATGGAAAGAACTTGCATGACATCTTTTGTCCTATCCTCCCATGGCAGCGGGGTCCTATTGGAAACTAAGGGATATTAAGGCCTCCTTTTAATAGAGAACCGAAACAAAGCATTAGCACACGGTGAATACATGAACTCCTCAAACTACGGTCATCACCGGGAGTGGTCCCGACTATTGTCACTCCGGGGGTGCCGGATCATAACACGTAGTAGGTGACTATAACTTGCAGCATCGGATCTAGAACATGGATATAATGGTAATAACATAAATGGTTCAGATCTGAAATCATGGCACCCGGGCCCAAAGTGACAAGCATTAAGCATGGAAAAGTCATAGAAACATCAATCTCAGAACATAATGGATACTAGGGATCAGGCCCTAACAAAACTAACTCGATTACATGATGAATCTCATCCAACTCCTTACCGACCAGCGAGCCTACGAAGGAATTTCTCACTCCCGGTGGGGAGCATCATGGAATTGGCGATGGAGAAGTGTTGGTGATGAAGAAGATCGAAGATCCCCCTCTGCGGAGCCCCAAACAGACTCCAGATCTGGCCTCCCAGTAAAGAACAGGAGATGGCAGCGGCTCCATCTCGTGAAACGTGATAATTCTTTCTCCTCATTTTTTTTCTGGAAAAATATAATTTTATAGCATTGGTTTCAGGGTCTGTGGGGCCACCAGGCGGGGATAACCCACCTGGGCGCGCTTGGAGGGGGTGGCGCGCCCTGGTGGATTGTGCCCACCCAGGTGCCCCCCCCCCTCCGGTGGTTCTTGGCTCCAGAAATTCTCTTTTATTGTATAAAAAATCCTCGTAAAAGTTTCTTTCCATTCTGAGAACTTTTATTTCTACACAAAAACAACACCATGGTAGTTCTGCTGAAAACAACGTCAGTCTGGGTTAGTTTCATTCAAATCATGCAAATTAGAGTCCAAAACAAGAGGAAAAATGTTAGGAAAAGTAGATACGACAGAGACATATCACACAGTATTATCAAGCTAAGTACTAGCATCATCAATTGCATCATTCCTAGCATCATGCATAGCTGAAGTGGCATCATCAATTACTTGTAACATATCAAAAATAATAGTACGTTATAGTGTTGCAAGCTTACTTAAAACAGAAGGTGAATCAAGTGCAAAGCTAGATGGCAGTTCCTTACCTCCCCTCGTCTTAGAGGGAACGATCTTGGTTCTATCATCCTTAATATTCTTCATAGTGATCAATAAATATAACTCTCAAGTGACTCAAAAATATAGCTATGCTCCCCGGCAATGGCGCCAGAACAAGGTCTTGATAACCCACAAGTATAGGGGATCGTAACAGTTTTCGAGGGGAGAGTATTCAGCCCAAATTTATTGATTCGACACAAGGGGAGCCAAAGAATATTTGTAAGTATTGGCAGTTGAGTTGTCAATTCAACCACACCTGGAGATTAAATATCTGCAGCAAAGTGATCAGTAGCACAGTAATACGATAGTTTGATAGCAGTAGCAGTGATAGCAATAGTAATAGTAACAATGGTAGCAGTAGTTTTGTAGAAGTAGTAACTTAGTAAAGATCAATATGTGAAAAGCTCGTAGGTATTGGATCGGTGATGACATTGGATAATATTCATCATATAACAGTCATAACCTAGGGCGACATAGAACTAGCTCATGTTCATCAATACAATGTAGGCATGTATTTCGTAAATAGTCATACATGCTTATGGAAAAGAACTTGTATGACATCTTTTGTCCTACCCTCCCGTGGCAGCGGGGTCCATAAAGAAACTAAGGGATATTAATGCCTCCTTTTAATAGAGAACCAGAACAAAGCATTAACACATAGTGAATATATGAACTCCTCAAATTACGGTAGTCACCGGAAAGAATTCCAATTGTTGTCACCTTGGGGTATGTGGATCGTAACACATAATAGGTGCATATAACTTGCAAGATCAGATTAAGAACATAGATATAATGGTGAAAACATAAACGTTCAGATATGAAATCATGGCACTCGGCCCTAGTGACAAGCATTAAGCATAGCAAAGTCATAGCAACATCAATCTCAAAACATAGTGGATACATCAAGCCCTAACAAAACTAACTCGATTACATGATGAATCTCATCCAACCCATCACCTTCCAGCAAGCGTACGAAGGAATTACTCACTCCCGGCGGCGAGCATCACGAAATTGGTGATGGAGATGGTTGATGTTGATGAAGACGAAAGATCCCCTTCTCTGGAACCCTGAACAGGCTCCAGTTCTGGCCTCCCGATGAAGAACATGAGGTGGTAGCGGCTCCGTATTGTAAAACGCGATGAAACTTCCTCTCCTACTTTTCTCCAAATACTGACCACGAAGCCTCATGGGCCCCACTACCAACCAGGTGCATGAGAGGGGGTGGCGCACCCTGGTGCCTAGTGGGCAGCTGGCCCCCCTCCAGTGGGTCTTGGTTCCAGTAAAAAAAATTATTCCAAAATAATTCTCCAAAAAGTTCCGTCCAATTCCGACAACTTTTATTTCTGCATAAAAACAACACCATGGTAGTTCTGCTGAAAACAACATCACTCCGGGTTAGTTTCATTCAAATTATGCAAATCAGAGTCCAAAACAAGAGCAAAAGTGTTAGAAACAGTAGATACGATGGAGACGTGTCACTATGTCTTCTAGCAGCCACCATCTTGAAGTGGTAAAAGAGAGTAGCTTGTATGGTAACATGTGTCAACGTATAGCAATAACCTTACCCGGAGATCCTCTCCTCGTGTCCATGTGAGAAAGAAATCGCCAGGGTTGTATGTGTCACTTAACTGGGTGTGTTTTATCAAGTAACCGGTTTTAGCTGTAAGAGGTCGGAATACAACTCCAAGTCATCCTGTTACCGTGGACACGTCTATTCAAATAGATCACTTCCCTGCAGGGGTGCACCACATTACCTGATACGCTCAATCATCTCTGGCCGGACACACTTTCCTGGGTAATGCCCGACCTCGGAAGATCAACACGTCATAGTCCTACCTAGGCTCTCCAGAGAGGTTAGCACGCCAGTCTACATCCTAAGTGCTTACGGGTCTTGGGCCCATTGCCCTTTGCACTCATGTACGTTGCATGGATGGCCGCTCATCTGTGACCATGGTTTTAGATAGCGAATAGCGGGCTGGTAGCGGGTTGGGGTCTGTGTAGCGAAATGCGAATAGCGGGCACTATGCCCCTATAGCGGATTTGTAAAAACAATAGATTATTGTGTATATTTCTAGATCATTAACAAAAAGTAATGATATTTAATTTGAGCAATAGCGGACTCTATTGTGGATGCAATAGCAGATGCTATCTCCGCTATTTGAAACTATGTTCATGGCGTCTGAAAAGCTTTCAGGAGAAATCGTATGACGTCGAGTGCCCATAACTCATCCTGTGTGGCAGTTAGTGCGAAAAGGCCAGCGGCCAACTTAGATCAAATATCCAATCTCATTAAGTGTGTTAACCGTGGACACCGACCAGTGACCAGGCCCACCTTTCTCCTAGGTGGTCCCAACCTGGCCTGTCGTTCTGCCACAAAGATTCACTAGGGGGTCATCGGGAAAATTGTCCTTTCAGCCCCTAGTCTGTGAATCACTCGCGGGTGCTCTCTGAGCCGACCTGAGTTTAGTATGAACATGTTTAGTGTAATAGTATATTATATCTGTGACCATCGCCCGACGAGATCACGACCCGATAGTATAGCATGGTAAACGAACAAGGGGTAGGGCCACTGATGGGATACTAGCATACCTAGACTAAGCATATAGGATAACACGTCAGTATCAACAGTAGTAGCAAGGACAAGCTATGCTGCAGTATAGGATCAATCGATAAGGCAGTAACAGTAACACTACTCTAATGCAAGTAGTAGAGGGAAAGAATAAGCGATATCGGAATGATCAAGGGGGTTTTGCTTGCCTGAAAGCTCTGCGGAGAAGGACGGATCGACGATGACGTACTCGTACTGGGTGCCACCGGCAGTCTCAGGGTCTACCGAAAGAATAGGGAAGAGCGGAAAACAGATAAATAACGGAGCAATCAAATGCAGCACAATGCATGTCATAGCAGTATGTGATGATGATATGCTCTAATCATCCCTAGGCATTTTAAAAGAAGAGGGAAAACATCTCCAGGTGTTTTTCGGTATATTGGTCCAGGGGAAAAATGTCAATGTTCACTATGTTAGAGGGTTGTGGGAGGTATATGGATAGCATAAACAGATTCGTTATATTTTTGCACCAACTTTCATATATAAATTATTTTAATCCGAGTTACGGTTTATTTTATATGATTTTTCAAAGTTTAAATAATTTTCTGAATTTCTGGATATAATTTAATCACAATTATATTAAATATTAATTGCTATGGGTACCCTGAAAGTGTACCCAACAATATGCATCAGAGGCTAACAAGGGGGCCCAGTTGACCAGGTCAACTACCCAGTCAACAGAGGCTGACTGGTGGGGCCAAGGGGCTGAGTCAACAGTCCAGTCAGCAGTAAGTTGACTGGTCAATAGGGTCAAGGGACCCACCTATCAATGATACAGGGGGTAATCGAGGGTTTAAATTAATCCAGAGTTTAATTAAGGGGTGGGTACATGCTGTCAATGAGTGATTTGTTTAAAAAATTTAGCTAAATTTAATCCTAATTAGCTACAGAGGGACCCGCATGTTAGCAAGTGGTTTGAGGCCAGGGTTGGATAAACCGGTAGCTAATAACGTGGGCCCACTTGTTAGTGACCTAGGGGCGGTGGCGCGCCGGCGGCGAGCCAAAACAGCGGCGGCGCAGCTCGGACTTCGCCGAAGAATCGCCATATGCGACCAAAAAGGGTGGCGGCTGGGCTCATTCGAACGGGCGTGGAGTCGTGCATCGAACGGTGGTGATGGCATGGCCGGAGAGGGACCGCAGCGTCCCCAGTGATGAGCGAGGCGGACGGTGGCGCTCAGGCTCGATGGTGAATAGCACTAGGGACCACGGCGATGCGAGACAGAAGGCTCATTGGCCTCCTGGGGATCTGAGGAGCACGACGCGCAGCTCAGGCACGAGCTTGGGTGGCGGTGGCCACGTCAGCGAACATGACAGTGACTGTGAGCTTCGGCAATGGCGGAGCTAGCAGCAACAACAGAGCGAGGGGGGACGTAGGGGAAAAGCGACACTGCTCACATCGGTGACGGGGAGTTGCTCGGGGAGGCGCGGGGTGCAGTGGAGGTGCCTGAATAGATGACGGCATGTGGCGGGTCCCGAGGAAGAAGATGTCGGTGTTCCGGCGATGTAGGGCACAGAGGTCAAAGTGGTGGTCGGAGATGATGAGGCAGATGACAATGAAGCTCCCGGACTCGTTGCTAGGGCACGAAGGTGATGGAGAGCGCGCAGGCATCAGCGACCATGGCGACGGTGACTCGGTGTAGCGACTGGAGGAGAGGAGCGGCACGGGGAAGGGGAACGGGGCGAGTGGGGTCTAGGGTTTTGCCGGGAGGGTCGGGAGCGACCATGTAGGTCGTCGAGGAGCGGCGGATGGATGTCGCGTGTCCATTGATTGGCGGCGTGTACGGGTGCGCTGTGCCCACGCCATGGCCTCTCCCATCCCCCAGGCAAGAGGTAGACGAAAGGCCGACGTAGGTGGGCTGGGCTGCACTGTAGCCCACTTAGGCCCAACGAAACAGTAAGTTTTAGTCTTTTCTTTTTATTATTTTCTGTTTTCTACTCTTTTTTTATACTATTTTGCACTAATTTGAGCTAGCAAATGAATTTAGTTAAATGTGCAACTTAGCACATAAATACTAGGCAAGGTTCTGAGTTAGTCCAACAAGTTACAAATATTTTTAAATAGTTTGAATATTTTTCTAAATTAAATTGGTTCAATAAAATGTTGCTGGATCAGTTTTAAATAGCTTAGGTGCATTTAAATATTTTGTAAAATATTGATTCTTACATGACGATTAGTTAGTGAATATTTACAAACCAACCTACATTTTTATTTACCTTTTGAAAAATTTAATTATTCAACTTACATTTAAATTTGAATTTGAATTGGTTTTCAACTAAGAGGCAATTAAGCTTAACAAAAAGTGGTGACATGGCATCATTAGTCAGAGATCATTGTAGCTTAATTACAGGGGTGTCATAATTACCCCCTTCCGCAAGCATCCGCAATTACGAAATAAGAATTAAGATAAATCCAACCATAGCATGAAACATATGGATCCAAATCAGCCCTTACGGAATGCCGCATAAACTAGGGTTTAAACTTCTGTAACTCTAGCAACCCATCATGTAATAACTACTCCACAATGCTTTTCCTTAGGCCCAAAGATGGTGAAGTGTCATGTAGTCGATGTTCACATAACACCACTACGGGAAATAACAACATACATTTCATCAAAATATCGAATGAATACCAAATTTACATGATTACTTATGACAAGACTTCTCCCATGTCCTGAAGAACAAACATAACTACTCATAAAATATATTCATGCTCAAGATTAGAGGGGTATTGAATAGCATAATGGACCTGAACATATGATATTCCACCAAATAGACCAACAAGCATCAACTACAAGATATAATCAACACAACTAACAATCCACAGTTACCAATCTGAGGTTTTGAGACAAAGATTGAATAACAGAGATGAGATGGTGCTAGTGAAGATGTTGATGAAGATTGCCCTCCCATGACAAGAGGATCGTTGGTGATGACGATGGCTTCGATTTCCCCCCTCAGAGGGAAGTTTCCGCGGCAGAATCTCTTCGTCGGAGAGCAAAAGTGCTCCTACCCAGGTTCCACCTCGAGAAGGCGGTGCTTCATCCCGAAACCTTCCCTCTGATTTTTTCTAGGGCAAATGGCATCATATAGGGGAAGATGGGCAGCGGAGGCCTGCGAGGGCCACCACAAGCTCGAGGAGCGCACCTAGGGGGTGGGGCACGTCCCCTAGGCTTGTGGCTGCCTGGTGGGTCCCTCTCTGGTATTTCTTTCACCAATAACTTTAATATATTTCAAAAATAAGTCTCCGTCAATTTTGAGCTCATTTGGAGATGTTCAGAAAAATGCCTTCGATATAGCCCTTCCCGGTCCAGAATTCCAGCTGCCCGCAATCTCCATCTTATGTGAAACTTGCAAAATAAGAGAGAAAATGCATAAGAATTGTATCATAAAGTGAAATAATAGTCCATAATGCAATAAATATCAACATAAAAATATAATGCAAAGTGGACGTATCAGGATTAAACCCTTCTATAAACTGGTGTTCCATGACCCTATATATGAAATGGATGGGGTAGGCTAGACCTCGGAATCGGGTCATGTCCCATCGGAGGTCGGGCTAGAGCCGTGTGAAAGATCGAGGATGTCTCCTAGAGGGGGGGTGAATAGGCGCTTTAAAATAATTACGGTTTAGGCTTGAACAAATGCGGAATAAACCTAGCGGTTAATTTGTCAAGCACAAAACCTACAACAACTAGGCTCACCTATGTGCACCAACAACTTATGCTAAGCAAGATAATCAACTATGTGATAGCAAGATATATGACAAAGAACAATATGGCTATCACAAAGTAAAGTGCATAAGTAAAGGGGCTCGGGTAAGAGATAACCGAGGCACGCGGAGATGATGATGTATCCCGAAGTTCACACCCTTGCGGATGCTAATCTCCGTTTGGAGCAGTGTGGAGGCACAATGCTCCCCAAGAAGCCACTAGGGCCACCGTAATATCCTCACGCCCTCGCACAATGCAAGATGCCGTGATTCCACTAAGGGACCCTTGAGGGCGGTCACTGAACCCGTACAAATGGCAACCCTTGGGGGCGGTCACCGAACCCGTACACTTTGGCAACCCTTGGGGGCGGTCGCCGGTACCCGTCAAATTGCTCGGGGCGATCTCCACAACCTAATTGGAGACCCCGACGCTTGCCCGGAGCTTTACACCACAATGATTGAGCTCCGAACACCACCAACCGTCTAGGGCGCCCAAGCACCCAAGAGGAACAAGCTCAAGGGTACCAAGCACCCAAGAGTAATAAGCTTCTCAACTTGTAACTTCCACGTATCGCCGTGGTGAACTCAAACCGATGCACCAAATTCAATGGCAAGGGCCCACGGAGTGCCCAAGTCCTTCTCTCTCAAATCCCACCGAAGCAACTAATGCTAGGGAGGAAAATGAGAGGAAGAACAAGAAGGAGAACACCAAGAACTCCAAGAACTAGATCCAAGGGGTTCCCCTCACATAGAGGAGAAAGTGATTGGTGGAAATGTGGATCTAGATCTCCTCTCTCTTTTCCCTCAAAAACTAGCAAGAATCCATGGAGGGATTGAGAGTTAGCAAGCTCGAAGAAGGTCAACAATGGGGTAAGAACACGAGCTCAAAGGATAAGGTTGAATGGGGAAGAAGACCCCCTTTTATAGGAGCTCCCGATCCAACCGTTATGCTCACAGCCCGCACAGAGCGGTACTACCGCTCCAAGGAGCGGTACTACCGCTAGGGCGGTAGTACCCCTTCGAAACACAACTGCGAGGAGGAATAAAGGCCAAAAGAACCTTTGGAGCGGTAGTACCGCGAGGTCGAGCGGTAAGTCCTCACGGTACTACCGCTCGACCTCACGGTACTACCGCAAATGGTAGCAGTACTACTGCTTGCGAGCGGTACTAAAAAAATACTTCTGTGCCTACTTCCGCTGAGCAAAACACGAGATTTTGGTCCGGAGCGGTACTACCGCTTAGGAGCCGTGGTAGTACTGCTCTGGGGCGGTACTACCGCTCAGGAGCTGCGGTAGTACTGCTCTGGAGCGGTAGTAAAAAATTACATCCGCTCTAGTCGCGGTAGTACCACTGCAGCCTTTACCAAAACAGCCACAACTTTTGCAAACGGACTCCGAATTCAACGAAACCAAGTTTGTTGGAAAGCTAACGACATGGGCTAACACAATCTTGATAGAAATATCAAGAATAATCAAATGAGAAAAGTCCCAAAGGAAAAAGGTGAGAACCCTTCCTCGGAAAAGACCGGTAAAACCTCCAACATCAAAAACATCATAGAAGACGCATGTGAACTCCGTTTTCGATGAACTCAAGCTTGTCATCAAGATGACCATAAGCTCTAAGACTCACAAAGAGAACCAAACAAGAACCAAGAAACATGATGCAAGGATGCAAGGGTTTGAGCTCTCTACTAACGATACGATCAAGCTACCAACTTGAGAGCCCCCCTTGATAGTACGGCAAAAGATCATATAACCCGGTCTCCCTACTACCACCATGAGACCGGTAAAATAGAAAACCTATCAAGGGCAAACCTTTGCCTTGCACATGGTCCACTTGAGCTAGATGATGACGATCTTGACTCCCTCAAGATGGACCACCTTTCTTGATTGCGTTGGCTCGATGAAGACTAGATGATTGCTCCCCCATAGTCCACTATGGGTGAGCCACTCTTCGGCTCATCTTCACAAATCCATTGACACCACAATGGATGGCAAGATTCAAGCACTTGATCTCTTCGTGATGCTCCACTTGAACTTGCACACGGCAATCTTGGTGACGATCACCACTTGATGTCATCCTTTCCATGGGTTGTATGATATCTTCCTCTTGATGCAAGCCCATGGATACGTACCTAACCCCACATAGAACTCTCACATAGACCATGGGTTAGTACACAAAGTGCAATGGACAATGCTTACCATACCATGGGATCACTTGATCCCTCTCGGTACATCTTCTACGCTTTGTGAGTTGATCAACTTGATTCACTATTGACTTAGTCTTGATCAACCTTAAATCTTTGCAACTCTCTTCATTTGGATGATGTATTGAAGGTAAACATGAATTATCACACAACCTTCTTCTTCAAGACATGCTTGCAATAAGCTCAACACTCGCATGACCAATCTTTGGATAATTCCTTAATAGCACCTTGGTCAATTCATAAACTCCTTGAAACCAACACATGGACTTCAAGAAAATCCTATGGACAAATCCTTCAAATATAACTCAAGACAACCATTAGTCCATAGAGATTGTCATCAATTACCAAAACCAAACATGGAGGCACCGCATGTTCTTTCACCGTGTGTAGGCTTGATCTCGGGCGCGACTGTTCCTGTCCATCTAGGCGTTGTAGCCATCTGGCCCGGCGGGCGCGCACCCTCTTGATCCATAGATGGACTGAGGAGGGTGCCCTGTGTTGCCTCAATGTGACGTCAAACGTCGTGAGGGTCTAGGTAATCCACAGGGTCCTTGCCATAGCGGCGTGGAGGTGGCCGAGTGTTGAGGTTTTCCCGCATTGTCCTGCCCCGACCTCTAGGGGGTCGGTCAGGCTCATCAGCGGCTAGCTCCTCATCGAACTCCGCCAGCAGGCAGTTGCGTGGATATGAATTCGGCGCACTATGACGCCAGTCTTCTAGTTCTTGCTTGGCAGAGAGCACTTCGACCCACTTTTCATTTAGTGCGTTCGAGTTTGCTTGTAGGAGCCGCTGCTTGCGTTTCATGCTCTGAGCCATGGCAATAAGGCGCCGCCGAAAGCGCTATTATTCGAAGGGGTCTTCGGGGACAACGTAGTCCTCAGTACCAAGGCTCTCTTTTTCCTAGGATTCCGACATATAGTTATCGTCGACCCCTTCAAAGAGGTCGCCGGGATCTAAATTCTCAAGATGCCCTTCAGGTGTGCCATTCTATACTGGGGAGGCTTGAAGGTCCTCCTCAGGGTTGTCAGCATCACTGACTGCTGCATCACCATTATCGGAGGTAGAGTTATTACCGCTAGGTTCCCCATTGTTGGCCCTTCTCTGTCTACGCTTACGTCTTGGAGGGGAATTGGGGTGCCAACCATGTAGACATCATAAGTTGATGCCACAGTCCACCTGCCATTGTTTACTAGAGGCGAGGTGTTTTTTGTGGGGCCATCAACATCTTCATCCATGTCCGTGGCCTCATCGTAGTCTAACACGTTGGTTAAATCATCGATCGTGGCGACTAGGTGGGTGGTGGGTGGGATGTAAATTTCTCGATCGTTGGCTTTAAGTCCGATCTGATCATAAACTGAAGCCTTGCCGTCTGAGATAGACATGCTCCGGATACGGTCAAGCATCTCATTGAGGTGAGAGAGCTCTTTGGAATTTATTGCTTGGCTATAAGTGGGGCTGACCCGAAGTGGGCCAAGCATATAACTTGATATGCTTTCTGTGTGAAGGGGATCCGAAGATGATTCTAGATCCTGCGCCATGTCGGCTCTAAGCATGTCGCAATTTCAGGGGCGGGAGCCGGATCTACGTCCAGATCGGAGATCGAAAGAGGATCGTCTAGAGTTATTACGCCGGGGGTCTCCGGCGACACCACATGCCCTGGCCCGACGTCCTTGATAGAGATCGGTTCTGGAGTCGATCCTCCGGAGCCAGGTTGATTCTCAATCCGGCCGGTCGCCCATCCTGACAGGACGAGTTTGTCGCGGCAATCTACGATGTGTTCGAGGCCACCGAAGGTCACAATCCAACCTGGGGCGTAGTTTTCGACGGAAGCGAGGTGGCCTGTCAAGTCAGCGCAGAAGATTATGCTACCGAACACGAAAAGCTGGCCAGGGGCATAAATGCTCCTGCGGCCGTTGCACAGTTGATCTACGAGCGAGCCATCGATCCTTCTGTTGATTCCACATCAAAACTCTCAATGAAAGCACCAGTGTCGGTGTCAAAACCGGCAGACCTTGGGGTAGGGGGTCCTGACGTGTGGATCTAGGATGGATGGTAACAGGAACAAAGAGATAGTGTTTTACCCAGGCTCGGGCCCTCTTGATGGAGGTAAAACCCTACGTCCTGCTCTTGTTTATATTAACGGAGATGTATCGAGTACAGAGTTGATCTACCTCGAGATCGTAATATGTGGTCTAACTCTAGGGCTAGGTGAATGATATTGCATTAATCTTCCCTTTGCAGGCTAAACCCCATGGCTTATATATACGCCAGGTAGGGTATCTAGGGTTACAAGGTCGGTACCTAGGCACAAGGCGGCAGGAGAAATCTTGGAGTATACGACAAGTCTTCGATGGAGGTAGTATCAATCACGCCTCCTGCATACTGCCTCCGGAGTCCATCTTGAATACGAATGAAGGCCCCATCGTCCCAACCCAGGAGCATGTGCCGACTAGGTTAGCACCCCCTAATCCGGGACACCATCACTGGCGTCGTAGCTAGCCCCACGTTCGTCGCGCCGGCGCACTCGCCCTCCGCTGCAGCAGCTCGCCTCATGCCCGCAACGCCCGCACACTCCCAGTCGCCGCGCCATGAGCAGCTCGAGCACGACGGCGACGGGCGCCTCGGCGGCCTCGCACGCAGTGAGCACTGCAGCTGCAGCGGCAGGGGGTCCCGTTTGCCGGATCCGGCGCGCGAGCAGTCGAGATCAGTGTGAGTAATTAGAGAAGGAGGAAGGAGACGAGGGGATAAGGTGATTAATTGCTAACGCATTTCCAGCAAGCCACCCTCGTGCGCTTCCTCGCATTGCTCGGGCCCCTTGCTCGCTAGAAACTGCCGATTCGGCTGTTTCTAGTGAGTCGGCAATTTCTAGCGAGCCAGGCTCATGGATGCTTGAAGGACCGTGCTGTGCAGGCCCAATAGTGTTTGTGGGCCACCAAACAGCCCGGCATCGAAAAGATCCGACATACACCGGGCTTGGTTGAACTTTTGTGGGCAACCAAAAGACACCCCCTAGAGTGTCCCACCCACCCAACCCCCACCCACCACACTTGACTCACCCATGGTTAAATCCTAACCAGACCCTTGGGTTGGGTTAAGAACTGCCCCTAGATTAAGCTAGGGTTGGGTAGGTTCCCTTGAATCAATCAAAAAAACAAATCCATGGCCCAACACACCCGAGGAGAAATGTCCCCGGGAATCTAGATCCTCCTCCGTCCCCTCCGCCGGTATAACCTCGCTCCTCCCCCTCCCTCCCTCCCTCCCCGCGCCGCAAGCGCACCCCCGAGCCGCCGCCGAGCACCCACCCCCCGTCCACGCCCCGGGGCTTCAGCGGCGGCGCCCCTGAATTTCGGGCATTTGTCTCCGAGGTACGGCCACCTTCCGCTCCTCCGGCGGCTGGTCGCTTAGTAGTCCCGGACCAGCCTCCTCGAACCCCGCACGCTCTGCCCGCCGCCTAGATCCGCCCCGGGCCGCCGCTCCGGCCGCCGCTGCTCTGCTCCGCGCCCCGAACGAAAAATCCCCGTTTTCCCCAAAACGAAGGCAATTCGTTCCTTTCCCGCGCCGTAGATTAGTTCCAGCAGTTTGTTTCCGCGGCAGCTCCGGGCTCGGCTCAACTGATGCTCCGGCTCCCGACGTGTTCTGCTGTGCTGAACGAATTCTGCAGAAAAAGATCAGTTTCCGTCAGTTACACCGAATTCCTCAGCCCTGCATCAAGCCAGCCCTGTCCGGAGCCCCGCGCCCTCTCGGCGGGTTCGCCTGCGCGCGCTAGCTAGGGTTAGGGTTTGGGTTCAAATTATCCGGCGAATTCTGCCGTTTCGCCGGTCGCGCGCAAAGTTTTGTCGGTACCCTGTCTGCATCTTTTAATTGGGCCTTCGTTTTGTCGCTGCGATGTTCTGTATCTTTCAATTCAATTGGTCCTTCGTTCAGTGACGTGTTGTCCGTTGCGCGCTAGCTACGGGAGTGTTTCAGTTATGCGCATTTACAGTTACGTCTGTTCTGAAGACGGTTATTGTAAATTTCTGAATCTGCACTTGGTCTTGCACTCTTAATGCGGTGTTGTGTCGTCACCCATTGTGCGCCATTTTTGATTTGTTATTATATGGCAATTTTGTATCTTCAATTGATTCTGAGCATTTATGTGCGCCGTTCATGCACTAGTTTTGTGTAGTTATAATTCCTGTCATGCCGGGGAGGGCCGTATTTGTACAAGTTTTTTTTTTATCCATTCGTTCTATACCATTTTTGGTAACATTTGTTCCCTTTTGGGCAGGGCTTGGAAACTTCTTGTATGGTCACTTGCTCGACGCTGATTGCTGAAAGATATTGCAGGGCTTGGAGGTCTGATATTTCTCCGAGTAAATTTACTATGTTTCGTACTAGGCCTAAGTTGAGCTCTGTGTAGTTGTAATTCCAGCCACGCTGGTTTTGTCAGCACCCTGCCTGTATCTTTTAATTGGTTCTCCGTTTTGTCGGTATGATGTTCTGTATCTTTCAATTCAATTGGCCCTTCATTCCGTGACGTTTTGTCCGTTGCATGCTACGGTAGTGTTTCAGTTATGCGCATTTACAGTTATGTCTGTGCTAAGACGGTTACTGTAAATTTCTGAATCTGCACTTGGTCTTGCACCCTTAATGCGGTGCTGCGTCGTCACCCATTGTGCCCCAGGATGGTTGTTATTATACAACAATTTTGTATTTTCAATTGATCCTGAGCATTTATATCTGTCGTCCATGCACTAGTTTATAATTCCTGTCATTCACGAGAGGGCTGTATTTTTTTTAAAAATCTTTATCTATTTGTCGTATATGATTTTTTTGGTAACATCGGTTCCCTTTTTTGGGCAGGGCTTTAAAACTGGTCACGTGCTCGACGCTGATTGGTGGAAGAGAGGGCGTGGCTCTGAGGTCTGATATTTCTCCAAGTACACTGTGAAAGCGTGCCTGCTGTTTGTACCTTCTTGACCTGCGACGGAATGGAGTGCAACAAGGATGAGGCCCTTAGGGCGAAGCAAATTGCAGAGAGGAAGTTTGAATCCAAGGACCTGCAGGGTGCCAAGAAATTCGCACTCAAGGCCAAGTCTCTCTTTCCGGATCTTGAGGGCATTATGCAGATGATCATCACCTTTGATGTTTACCTTACATCAGAACTGAAGGTTGCTGGTGAGAATGACTATTACTCTATCCTCTCTGTGGACACGTCAGCAGATGATGAAACTGTGAAGAAGCAGTACAGGAAGATGGCACTTCTACTCCATCCTGACAAGAACAAATCAGTGGGCGCTGAGGGTGCTTTCCAGTTGGTTAAAGAGGCATGGACTGTGTTATCTGATAAAACCAAGAGACTGTTGTATGATCAGAAAAGGAAAGTAGTTGTACTACAACAGAAGACAGCCCAATCAAATAGGACAAGTGCAACTCAAGGTGCAACCAATGGCTTCGAGAATTTCGCAGCCAAATCACCTGCTTTCAAGCCAAGAGCAAACAAGCCAAAGACAGGGTCAACAACATCTGCAGTGCGCCAGCGCCCGCCCCCACCCCCACAGCGCCCGCCTCCTCCTCATCAGGCTCCACCTCCAGCAATGAAGGACACATTTTGGACCTCATGCAACAAATGCAAGATGAATTTTGAATATCTCAGAGTGTATATAAATCATACTCTTCTCTGCCCTAGCTGCCGCGACCCATTCCTTGCAAAAGAGGTACCGGTGCCACCAACTGAGGATGTTCATGCAGTACGGGGCTCAAACATCAGTGGTGCACCTCAAGATGCAAGCACTGGGAGAAATTTTCAGTGGGGTCCATTCTCAAGGGCAGCAGGTGCAGCCAGTGCTACTGCATCGTCATCTGCTGCGGCTCAAGCTGCTAATATGGTTCATCAGACATATGAGAAAGTTAAGAGAGACAGGGAGGAGGCACAGGCAGTAGCAAGAAGGGAAGAAGCTTTTCAGAGGAAGCACAATCCTCTAAAAAGGCAAGCAGATGTGTCAACGAACCATGGAATGGGCAATACTGCATTTGGAAAGAAGATGAGAACTGATGCTGGAGTTGGTTCATCCATTCCCTCAGGTCCATGGGCCCAATTTGCTAGAATGCCAGTTGGAACTATACCATTTTCAACCAACAGTGCCTTTGAGTTTCAAATTGTTAATGGTGTGCCCACTTGGAAGCCCAGGCCTGTTACTCGGCTCAGCGTAACTAAGATTTTCTCTAAGTCAGATCTTAAGAGAATTTTGATTGACAAGATGAAGAGCGATTTGAAGGAGAAGCTAAGTGAGATACGAAGTAGGCCAATCCAAGTTACCGTTGATGGTCCAGCGAGCAAGAAATATGTTGAGGTTAGCAAAGCAACAGTTGATTCTACTGCAAAGAAAGATGTTTGTGTGGATCCAGAGGAGAATGGTTCTGCTAATAGCAATGGTTCTGCTGATAGCACAGCTGCTGGAAATGAAGACGAGGACCCTATGTCTTATACTGTTCCTGATCCTGATTTCCATGATTTTGATAAGGATCGTACCGAGGAATGTTTTCAGAGTGATCAAATTTGGGCTTCATACGACGATGATGATGGCATGCCTCGTTTCTACACATTTATCCAGAAAGTTATCTCCTTGAACCCGTTTAAGGTCAAAATAAGTTACCTCGAGTCGAAGACGAATAGTGAATTTGGACCATTGAGTTGGGTTTCTTCTGGCTTTGCAAAGACGTGTGGTGATTTCAGGATTGCCAAACATGAAATCTGTGACGTGGTCAACATGTTCTCTCACCAGATTAAATGGGAGAAAGGCCCACGTGGGGTGGTCAAAGTTTACCCACGGGAAGGCGATATCTGGGCTTTGTACCGAAACTGGTCCCCTGAATGGGATGGAGATACTCCAGACAATGTGCTGCATGTCTATGATCTGGTTGAGGTACTGGATGATTATGACGAAGATCATGGAATCTCTGTAATTCCCTTGGTTAAGGTTACTGGATTTCGGACAGTTTTTCAGCGTCACCAGAACAAGAACGTCATCAAGAGGATTCCAAAAGAGGAGATGTTTCGGTTTTCACATCAGGTCCCCTTCTATAGGTTGTCAGGGGAAGAAGCTCCAAACGTCCCCAAAGATAGCTATGAGGTAGACCCAGCTGCAATTCCGAAGGAACTTCTTCAGGGGATCACAGAAACAGCGGAGGAGGCAGAAGGAACTTCTAAATCCAGTTGAGATGGTTGATGCTGCGACTCCGTTATACTTTTGTTGACCTGCCCGCCGTTTTGCATCAGACTTTTGTTGGCACTAGCTAGTTTCTATAGCATTTCCTAGCTTCTATACTTTTGACAGTTACCTTTGCATACAAGGGCAGGTCTGGGATTAGCTATTCCTGTCTTGTATGCCATGTGTCTTGGCCGTCTCATCAAGGAAGCTCATAATGTGAGTAAGCGGCGGTCATTTTGTATGTCAGAAAAAAGTCTCTTATATTATATGTGCTGTTTTACCTTGTCGAAAACTTGGAAATATGTGCTATTTTACCTTGTCCAAAACTTGGAAATATGTGCTGTTTTACCTTGTCCAAAACTTGGAAATATGTGCTGTTTTACCTTGTCCAAAACATGGCATTGCTGATATTGGTACTGTTTTTCTCTTTTGCTTGTCTGCCATGTTGGCCTTTTTAGTTAGAGGAACTCTTCTGTTCCTGGCCCATTATCCAAATATACATATGTTGTTAATAATAATCTACCATGAGCAATGCAAACCATTCAACAGTGTTTGTTTCCCACCGTTTGTCTTATTCCTATTTAAGCATACAAATCATCATGCAAGATACTAGAAGTTTGTTCCGTAAGATGCCATGTGGACCGTGGAGTGACGTTTCGACTCCAGATGGTCTAATCTTTCCCCTAGAGATCCGACCTTTGCTAAGCAATGTAGAAATATAGTTTGTTTACATCTCTCTAGTCGTATGAGGATTAATTGTTTGTGATTTTACCTGTTTTATTACTGCTCATCATAATACAGCTGTTAGAGCTTACCATTGTGGGTGGTTCGTGTGGGTGCTCTTACCCACCACACTCACTCTTTCAGGCCGTCACCGGCAAACTACAGAGTTCATCATTAACAGTGGTAATATTAGTATTTGTGGCTGAAGATACTGACATTTGTGGCTGAAGTGTATCTTTTGTTTCTTATCTGCGAGCGAAGCTTTTGCCTTTTTCCTCGCAGAGCTCATTTCCATTTGTCCTGGTGCTAACCGAACCCCGAGCGGCAGCATTGTCTGGGCATAATGCGAAGAAAGTCCTTTGGAGCGCATCATCCGTTTCGTCTTCAGGTATGCATACTGCATGGGCGCACGCAAGTTTATTTTTTCTCCTCTCCTTTTGGGGGGAAAAGGAAGAGTTTTATTGCCGTGGTGCTCTTGATAACGAGAGTGCCTTGCTGTTTCTGGAAACACAAAAACTCCGCTCCTGCTGGCGGCCTCGAACCAGATCCGCCGCACACCGCGGTCAGGTTCAGAACCAGTAACAGGCGGGCAAACGTATAAATGCAGAGTATTGGAATGAAAACAGCATGGTTATTGCTGGGGTTGCAAAGGCGCGTGCAGCCAGCCTATATTTATGCACATATCGCACGGTCTGTTATGCAGGAAGGCTTGTCAGCGCGCCGTCTGTGCTAACTGTATCTCTTTTCAGTTTGCTGCAGCACTTGATGTTTTGCCGGAGTTAGCTTCTGTCCGCAGGGAAGATCAAGGTACCTACTAGCAGCACTTCATCCTCGCGTCATCGACAATTCGGTGTCGGTTAACTGTGCATGTTTCCTTGGATTCAGTTGAATCGATTCAATTCCGATTCCCTTGTGACACCTGTTGTGTCGATAATTGAGTGTGAGTTAATAGCTGAGGCGGGCCTGACCAGAGAATTTGCCCGTCTGTTTTGGTGGCAGCCCCCTTCCCTTCCCTGGTGCTGGACTTGGTTTTGAACGGGTTGGCGGATCTTCATCTTGGTTCCGTGCCGAACTCGATCGATCGATCGATCTATTCCGTAGTGTAATCTGAAGCATATGAGGGTTGTATCTTGTATATGTATGTAGTATGTGTGCTGGAGGAGCTGTGTGGCTCTAGTGCTGGAATCTACTCCAGCAGCAAAGGCAGAGCTCACATGCCATCGCAGCCGTCGGTGAAACATGCTCACGCCATCTCAGCCGCTGGTGGACCCTCTACTTTATTTGTATGCAAGCCCAGCCAACTCACAGTAATCATAACCTGAGGACCCTCTATTCATTTTGAGGACAAGTATTTCCGGACGGAGGGAGTACTTGTCGCCGAAGTAGTCGCTGCCGTTGGCCGTGCAGAGTGTTGTAGATCAACGTGGAGCAGAGGGCCACTTGCAGCTGGAACTCCTCCAGGATGTAGCTGTGGCATGCCTCCCTACGGCGCTGCAGCTACATCTCCGACTCCCGCCTCCCTACGGCGCTGCAGCGTTGGCTCAAAGATGTCACTGAGGCCTCCAACAGGAACAGGGAACCCGAAGCCCCCGTCGCCCTCGCCATTCATTCCGCCAGCATCTCCCCCCGCCCCTCCCGTTTGACCGACCGCCCACCACCACCCGCCCCATTCAAATCCCCCGCCGCCACCGCCGCCGCTCACCCAGTAGCCGTTGGCCAGCCACCCGGCACGGACTCGCCCAGCCCGAACCCTAGCCGGCCATGGTGTCGCGGGGGCTGTTCGGCTGGTCCCCGCCGCACGTGCAGCCGCTCACGCCCGTCTCCGAGACCTCCGAGCCGCCGGAGTCGCCCTCGCCCTACGCCGCCGACGCATTCGGCGTCGGGGACCCGCCCCGCCACCCCGACGGCGCGGGCCCCGAGGACGGCGACGAGGGGGCCGAGGGCGAAGACCCCGAGCCCCCGCCCGCGGCCGTGCCCTTCAAGCGCCTCTTCGCCTGCGCCGACCGCCTCGACTGGGCGCTCATGGCCGCGGGCGGCGCCGCGGCCGCCGCCCACGGGGTCGCGCTCGTCGTCTACCTCCACCTCTTCGGCCGCGCCATCAACTCCCTCCACGGCCGCCACACCGACCAGCTCTTCCGCGACATCAAGCAGGTGCGCGCACGCCCCGTCTTCCCCCCCGCAGCAGCCGCAGATCTCACTCTCACTGCCATGCCGGCTCCATGTTTCGGTAGCTAGCTGGGTACTGGATTCGGTTACAACATTTGTGATACTTCCGCCTAACTTGCTCAAACAGAAGAGGAGATGATCCTATGGAGAGATTTGCTACTGTCAGTTGCTGTTGGAGTCCTGGTGTACTGTAGATGTAAATTGTAGTCGATGATGTGATGTTCTGATGTTTGGCAACTAACACTTCTTTACTCATGCGCGCTGCTTAGCTTGACGAGATTATTGGTGTCATAATTTGTCGGTTGGATGGGTTGCTTTATAGGAAGGGGATTATAATTTGTAGCATTTTTTCTGGATGGAAATACCGACAAAGGAATTTCGTTACGACGACCGTTTAAGTAGGGTTAAGACGTTTTGTGGACGGGGTGCCGACAAGAGAATCTAGTTCAGGATGACCATTTAAGCAGGGTTAGCCAATTGAGGCCTGTGTCCTACTTGTCGCTTTCCGCATAATAATTCAATGATGTCCTGCCAGATCAGGATGGCACTTTTCCAACCAGACCGTGACGTCCGACATGCTGGCTGTGCTTAACTAGCTGCATATCTTTCATTAGTTCTGAGAATGCATTTTTATGGTTTTCAAAAAGTGATAGATGCATCTGTTTAAGTAATGCTATATATTTATGGTTTTCCTGCAGTACCTGGGTGTAGTTGGCAATCTGGGTTCTCTTAGAACATTTGTGCTAGTTTCGTTCTATTTCTGCCTAATTTGCTCAAACAGAAGAGGAGATGATCCTAGGGAGAAATTTGCTTCAATCAAGTGCTTAGGACTGAATGTGAAGATGTGCTGTCTTAGTCCTGGCGTACTGTTCATATAAATTATAATCAATGTTTAAGTAATGATGTCCTGCCAGATCTGGATGGCTCTTTTCCTACCAGATCATGACGTCCGACATGCTCGCTGTGCGTGACTAGCCGCATATCTTTCATTAGTTCTGATAATACATTTTTATGGTTTTCCAAAAGTGATAGATGCATCTGTTCAAGTAATGCTAGTATTTATTTATGGTTTTCCTGCAGTACCTGGGTGTAGTTAGCAATCTGGGTTCTCTTAGAACATTTGTGCTAGTTTCGTTCTAGTTCTGCCCAATTTGCTCAAACAGAAGAGGAGATGATCCTAGGGAGAAATTTGCTTCAGTCAAGTGCTTAGGACTGAATGTGAAGATGTGCTGTCTTAGTCCTGGTGTACTGTTCATATAAATTATAATCAATGTTCTGATGTTAGGAGAAGTCTGCTTAAATCAAGTGCCTAGGACTGGATGTGGCTGTTCAAGTCCTGGTGCACTGTTCATACAAATTGTAAATCGATGACGTTCTGATGTTTGCCAAGTCATACTTCTTTACTCATGCCTGCTACTTACATTGTTTTACGAGATTGTTGCCATCACAATTTGCTGGGGTTGGATGCACTGCATGGGTTGCTTTATAGGAAGGGGATTATAGTTTGTATAATTTTGTCGGGATGGAACACCGACAAGGGAGTTTAGTTAGGATGACCGTTTAAGTAGGGTCAAACCATTTGGTGGATGAGATACCGATAAGAGAATTTAGTTCGGGATCACTATTTAATAGGGTTAGCCATTTGGGGGCCATGTGCTCGCACTGTGCTCGGTAGCGGCCAAGCTCATGGGTTCTTGTTTGGGCTAGACGACACGTAAGGGGTAAGGCGTACACGAGGTCCCAAAAGTAGTACTTGTTGCTTTACGCATACAATTCAATGACGTCCAGCCAGATCTGGATGGCTCTTTTCCAACCAGATCTTGATGTCCGACATGCTCGCTGTGCATGGCTGGCCGCATATCTTTCATTTGTTCTGATAATACATTTTTATAGTTTTCAATTCCTGAAGATGATGCTACGGAGAAATCTGCTTAAATCACGTGCTTAGGACTGAATGTGAAAATGTGCTGTTCGATTCCTGTACTGTTCTTTTTAGGTGCTACTGTCAATATAAGTTATAATCGATATGTACTGTTAATATAGATTATAATTGATGTTCTGCTGTTTGGTAAGCAGTAGTTATTTATTCATGCCAAGATTATTGTCATCATACTTATTCCATTTGCTGGGGTTGAATGTGCTGCATGTGTTTGCTTTAAAGGAAGGGAATTATAGCATTTTATCTGGATGGAATACCGACAAAGGAATTTAGTTAGGATGACCGTTTAAGTAGATTTAACCATTTGAGGCCTGCACGCTCAACCGGTCACCCCACTCAGTAGCGGCCAAGCGCATATGTTCTCCTTTGGGCTAGACGACGTGAAAGTAGTACTTGTTGCTTTCCACATACAATTCAATGGATACACCAAAGTTCGTGTCAACCACAATCTGGATGGCTCTTCTCCAACCAGATCATGACGTCCGACATGCTTGCTGTGCGAGGCTGGCTGCATATCTTTCTCTTTTGATAATTTATTTTTATGGTTTTCCAAAAATGATAGGCACATCTGTTTAAGTAATGCTATTTATTTCAATCCAATATGATCTGACTATGCTCTGTAATTGTTCTTACTGCATTATTGTGCTGAGCTCATACCATCTCAATTTGGAGCCCCAACTTGCTATTATGATTTTCTACTTATGTTTACCTGATTAATTTTCTATTTCACTTGTTTGTATGTGAATTTGAATGCAAACCACGCTTTCTACAAATCCATATGGAAGAAGAGAACCACTCTCGTGAATCTTTACAAGTTCATGCTTGAAATTTCGTTTGCATGAACCTTTGCATACCGGTCTATGGGAAACTTGTAACTTTGTCATGCTTTTCTGTACAGATGTTAGCGCTCACTTATCAATTTTGTAATTTGCCACGCTACGTGTAAATACTGCATATTAGCTGTCTTTTGTCCCAGAAAATGTTTGTGTATCGTTCACTTGTCTTGCTGTCTGCCTATAATAGTTTTTCTCTACCAGATTATTTGTCTTTGTGTTTTACAAGTCACCCTTTTTGTTGTTGGCTCTGCAGCATGCTTTATACTTCCTCTATATAGCCATTGGTGTGTTCTTTGCTGGATGGATAGGTAAGATGAGTCTGCATCAACTTATCAAAATCACTAAATGGTCCTTGTACATTTTGCAAATTTCATTAAGTCTGCTGTATTTACAGAGGTTTCGTGCTGGATTTTGACTGGGGAAAGGCAGACAGCAGTGATAAGGTCAAAGTATGTCCAAGTCTTGTTAAACCAAGACATGAGTTTCTTTGATACCTATGGAAACAATGGTGATATTGTTAGTCAAGTGCTGAGTGATGTCTTGCTCATTCAGTCTGCCCTGAGCGAGAAAGTGAGTTTTCATTGCTGAACCTTCTTAATTATTGATAATGAATTGTGTTACATATCTGCTCTATAGTCTATTGAACCATTCTATAGTTTATCTTGCTGTTATAAGGTTCATTCAGTCTTATGATTAACCTTCTTAACTGTGGATAATAAATTGCATGCTTGATTGTCTGTTTCGCCATATGGTCTACCGAACTGTTATGTATTATCTTATATGGTCTACCGAACTGCTATGTATTATCTTATATATGGTCTATGGTTCATTTTGTATTTTATATTGCTGTTGTACGGTCCATTGAATTGTTTTGAATTGTGTTATTTTTAGGTTGGAAACTACATCCACAATATGGCTACATTTTTTGGTGGACTTGTCATTGGTTTGGTGAACTGTTGGCAAATAGCTCTTTTGACATTGGCTACTGGACCCTTCATTGTTGCTGCAGGAGGAATATCAAACATATTTCTCCATAGGCTGGCAGAAAATATTCAGGATGCGTATGGCGAGGCAGCAAGCATTGCTGAACAGGTATATTAACTTGCCTGTGAACCGATAAGAAAATAAAACCTGTCAATTGTTTCTATTGATATTGTTGGCTGGGTCACTTTAGTTGCAAAATAAAGCATGCTTGGTTTTCAGAGTTGCATCCATCAACCACTGTAAATGAAGTTGTATATCCAGCTGAGCAGTGCTTGTTTTGCAGGCAATCTTATACATTAGGACTTTGTACTCCTTCACAAATGAGACCCTGGCAAAGTATTCTTATGCTACTTCGCTTCAAGCGACTCTGCGCTATGGGATTCTGATAAGTCTGGTGCAAGGTCTTGGTCTCGGATTTACATATGGGCTCGCCATATGTTCCTGTGCCTTACAACTTTGGGTCGGGAGATTCCTTATTTTGCATGGAAGAGCCAATGGTGGTGAAATTGTAGTTGCCCTGTTTGCTATTATTCTGAGTGGACTGTAAGCATGTTAATTGTCAGAGATTTCCTTATTTCTACACTTCTGCACTAATGATCATCTTACCCTGTGCTCTTAATTATTTGTAGTGGACTCAATCAAGCAGCAACGAACTTCTATTCCTTCGAGCAAGGGCGTATAGCTGCATACAGACTCTATGAAATGATAAGCCGTTCAACTTCTACTGTAAACCAGGATGGTCGTACCTTAAATTCAGTACAAGGCAACATTGAGTTTCGTAATGTCTACTTCAGTTATCTCTCCCGCCCAGAAATCCCCATCTTAAGTGGCTTCTACCTTACTGTACCTGCTAGAAAGACTGTTGCTCTTGTTGGCAGAAATGGTTCAGGAAAAAGCAGCATAATACCTCTCATGGAGCGATTCTATGACCCAACCTTAGGTATTATAGTTTTCTTTGGGTTCCTTAGGTATTATTAGTTGCAAGCTATTTTTTCTATTATCTTGTCACCTCAACTATGCTTATGGTTTACTCGTTGTTATGTGTCACAGGTGAAGTACTTTTGGATGGGGAAAATATAAAGAACTTGAAGCTAGAGTGGTTAAGAAGCCAAATAGGACTTGTGACCCAAGAACCAGCATTGTTGAGCTTGAGCATTCGGGAAAATATCGCATATGGAAGATCTGCTACAACTGACCAGATTGAGGAGGCAGCCAAAACAGCTCATGCACATACTTTCATCAGTTCGCTAGAAAAAGGATATGAAACCCAGGTACCTTGCTGCTTTTATCTTAGAAGTTGCTGGAACGAGAATTTCTTTATTTATTTTTACAGTTCTGACATGTTGTTTAATTCAAACTAATATGAAATAGGTTGGCCGTGCTGGGCTTTCGCTGACTGAGGAACAAAAGATAAAGCTCTCCATTGCTCGTGCTGTGCTCTCAAATCCATCAATTCTTTTGCTGGATGAGGTTACTGGTGCTCTTGATTTTGAGGCTGAGAAAGCTGTTCAGGAAGCACTAGATGTTTTGATGCTCGGGAGGTCTACTATCATTATAGCCAGACGTCTCAGCCTTATCAGGAATGCTGATTATATAGCAGTGATGGAGGAAGGCCAACTTGTTGAGATGGGGACACACGAAGAATTGTTAAATCTTGATGGTCTTTATGCTGAACTTCTTAAGTGTGAAGAAGCAGCAAAACTTCCGAAGAGGTCAGTGCATCATCTCATATGCAACTAGTGATCCGCTACTTCCTTGGAAGTATAATTTTATGTTTGTGCAAACTTTCCTGATTCTTCTTTGGTGAACAGCTGTCGTTTTATTTTGATTTGAGTTCCTATGTTGATGTAGAAATATGATAAAAAATAAATCTGCTTATGTACGCGACTGCCACTATTACATTTCAACATGGCTACTTTGTCGCATCTTTACTTTTTTACTACCTCCGTCCTGGTTTATTAGTCCCTTTAGTATTTTGTGCCTACTTTATTGTGTTATATTGTCTGATTTGTTTATGTCCAACGGAACGGTGATATTTCCTCATTCTAGCTGCTTTATTTGTTTGTAACATCTATCTCTTAGTTTCTGTATACCGAACAAAGAATAGTGGCATTCTGTTTTAATATTATATGGTAATCTTGGACGGATGATGTTAAGGTGCAAATTGTTCTGATTCCTCTGGGCTCACTCATCTGTGCATTTGATATTGTACAAATTTTATTTTCATACACGTGACCTGCATGATGAAAGTGAAATATCTAAGTTATGTACATGTATATTTTGATTGAGCTGTTTGTGTCAAGCAATATGTGTAACTGCCTCTTAGCTTGCAGAAGAGCTGTTACTTCTGAATGCTTATTTCACACACAACATATGTTGGGGTTTCAGTGAAACAGTTTCAGTTCCTTGACATACCTTACCTTCTGTAAGCTCTGAATTATTTATTATGCTATTAGCTTCAAATTGATGTCGCTCAGTTCCTTGTATATGCCTACTATAAGGTCTTAACAATTTACTTTGCTCCGCTGGCATAAAATGTTTGTTTGTCATGTCTGCAGCAACTGGCATAATACAATACTGATTTCAT
This sequence comes from Triticum dicoccoides, assembly GCF_002162155.2. Lineage (NCBI taxonomy): Eukaryota > Viridiplantae > Streptophyta > Magnoliopsida > Poales > Poaceae > Triticum > Triticum dicoccoides. Next base: position 764,902,462 of record NC_041384.1, on the reverse strand, counting down.
AGATCTGTTAGGTTTTGTTTGTCCTTTGAAGTGTTTATTGGTTTTGTCTGCTGATCAAAGCACTTGTTTTCTCCTAAACTGTTTCAGGACACCTATGAGAAACTACAAAGAGCCCAGCTCCTTCCAAATTGAACGGGATTCGTCAGCAAGTCACAGCTTCCAGGAGTCATCTTCTCCTATCATGTCAAAATCACCTTCACTTCAGAAAACACATGGTTTTCTTGCATTTCGAAATTCTGATGCTAACCCTAACTCACGTGAGTCGCCAAACATTCAGAGTCCTCCTTCAGAGCAAATGGCAGAAATCAGACTACCAATGGTTCCTTCTGAGAGAGCTCCATCCATCAAAAGGCAGGATAGTTTTGAAATGAAATTGCCTGATCTTCCCAAAATCGATGTCCCCCTACATCGACAGTCTTCAAATACTTCAGATCCAGAATCACCAATATCACCATTATTGACTTCTGATCCAAAAAATGAGCGTTCCCACTCGAAAACTTTCAGCCGAACTCTTGATATGTTTGATAATTTTCGTTCTGATCCATCAAAGAAGCATCAAATGAAGGCTCCATCATTTTGGAAGCTTGCTGAGCTTAGCCTCACAGAGTATTTTTATGCTCTGCTGGGGAGTGCTGGTGCTGCCTGCTTTGGTTCATTTAATCCTCTTCTTGCTTATACGATATCCTTAATACTGGTGGCATACTACAGAATAGGTGTCCGCGATGTACATGATGAAGTGAACAAGTACTGCTCATTCATTGTTGGCATGGGTATAATTACTGTGCTGGCTAACTTCTTGCAACACTTCTATTTTGGTATAATGGGAGAGAAAATGACTGAGCGTGTAAGAAGGATGATGTTTTCAGGTATGTAATGAAAGTTTCGTTCTTGTGTCCTTGATGGTGCAAACCCTCCTTTTATAACATATTCTTGGCATAATATCCCCGTTACATGAAGCACATCTCATCAATATCTAATGCATTGAATAATGCTACAATGTTCTAACATCGTAGCTTAGTATTAGTAATTTAGTATAAAAAATGCCGTTGTACTGCCCAAGACTGATCTGTGATTGCTGCCCCTTTACTGCATTCCAGCAATTCTACGCAATGAAGTCGGATGGTTTGATGATGAGGAGAACAGTGCGGACATTTTGTCAATGCGACTTGCAAATGATGCAACCTTTGTTCGTGCTGCTTTCAGCAACAGGCTTTCTATATTCATCCAAGATACATCAGCTATTTTTGTGGCACTTCTTCTTGGTATGCTGCTAGAATGGCGGGTTGCTCTTGTTGCACTTGCAACCTTGCCTATCCTTGTGATTTCTGCAGTCGCACAGGTTAGCCCTCATCAAATTTCATCATTCTGATTCCTGACAATTGTAAGGCTATTTGTTTTGAAGCTTCCGTTTTGCATGTACGGATATATCTTTATACTAAATGTCTATGTTATGTTACACTGTTACAGTTTACATGATTTGTTTAGTTATTTCTTGGTAAGGTTCAAACTGTGTCCAAGTACGAGTTACATCGAAACTGGAATCATGTTTTCATGATATTGATATATCTGTTGGTGTTCTCGTTACCAGCCAATTGCAATACTTGATAGTGCCCTGATGGCATCTCTCTAACAACATTCCAACTTCCAAGTGAAGCAACCTCCTAATATCCCCTGCCATACCTGGGCTGCTAAAACAATAACATGCACAACATAACCAAAATTTCTAGAACAAGAACTTCACAGCTCTGTTGAACAATGAGTGCGCTTCCTAGTGTCACAGGCTTGCTGTTCTTGCCTTAGCTGTACAACTTCTGCTCTGTTGAGGCAGTTTACTAGCAGATGTCCCTGTCATCCTTAATTTGGCAGTAGCTATGTATGAAAGCTTGGTTCCATATAAAAACAAATATTTTTCTACATGGTATACTCAAAACTGAAGTCAGAGTTGCAGAATATGACATTACAGAGTTGGCTTTGTGTCGACCAAATTTTCTCTGGAACGGCATAACATCTTTCACATAGGTGGACATTTTTTTCCCACATAGGTGGACTTTAAGGCCGCTATACTAGTCCACCTATATTTTCATTCATATCACCATTTACAAAAAGTTAATTTCAATCGGCATACCACCTTATGCAGTCAAAATGGTCACTGGTGTGTCTACTGTCTCGGAGACTAAGACAGTATCATCGTTAATTATTTTAACTGCTTTTACTTTTCTGTTTCCGGCCCATTTAAGTTCAAGTACACGTTTTAATCCATAGTTGCATTACTCTTGAGTAAGTTCTTACTGAGCTCTTATTAAACTGTACAATGGGGCTGATACTCGGATTCTTCCTTTCTTTTTTCAGAAAATGTGGCTTTCTGGCTTTTCTAGAGGAATTCAGGAGATGCACAGGAAAGCTTCTTTAGTTCTTGAAGATGCAGTCAGGAATATCTATACTGTGGTGGCATTCTGTGCTGGTAACAAAATAATGGAGCTTTACAGATTGCAGCTTGGAAGTATTCTCACAAAAAGCTTTGTTCATGGGATGGGCATTGGCTTTGCCTTTGGCTTCTCTCAGTTCCTTCTTTTCGCCTGCAATGCGCTTCTGCTGTGGTATACAGCCGTAGCTGTGAAGGCTGGGCATCTCAGCCTGGTAACAGCACTCAAAGAGTACATCGTCTTCTCTTTTGCGACCTTTGCACTGGTGGAGCCATTTGGCCTTGCGCCATACATCCTCAAGCGTCGGAAATCCCTGACCTCAGTCTTTGAAATTATTGACCGAGTACCCAAGATTGATCCAGATGATGCCAGTGGCCTGAAACCGCCTAATGTGTACGGGAGCATTGAGTTCAGGAGTATTGATTTTTGCTACCCAACTCGACCCGAGATGATGGTTTTGAGTAATTTCAGCCTTAAAGTCAATGGAGGACAGACTATCGCTGTGGTGGGTGTATCTGGGTCAGGGAAGAGCACGATCATTTCTTTGATCGAGCGGTTCTATGACCCCACTGCTGGCCAAGTTTTGCTGGATGGCCGTGATCTGAAGCTGTTCAATGTGAGGTGGCTGCGGAGCCACATGGGTCTAGTTCCTCAGGACCCTGTCATATTCTCCACAACCATAAGAGAGAACATCATATATGCCAGGCACAATGCGACAGAATCCGAGATGAAGGAGGCTGCCAGGATTGCAAACGCCCATCATTTCATCAGCAGCCTGCCCCATGGCTACGACACGCACGTGGGGATGCGTGGAGTGGACCTGACGCCTGGGCAGAAGCAGCGGATCGCCATCGCCCGTGTGGTGCTGAAGAACGCGCCCATTGTGCTGCTCGACGAAGCCAGCTCCGCCATCGAGTCCGAGTCCAGCAGGGTGGTGCAGGAGGCGCTTGACACGTTGATCATGGGGAACAAGACGACGATCCTTATCGCGCACAGGGCGGCCATGATGAAGCACGTGGACAACATTGTGGTGCTGAACGGTGGCAAGATCGTGGAGCAAGGGACGCACGACTCGCTGGTGCAGATGAATGGATTGTACATCAAGCTGATGCAGCCTCACTTCACCAAGGGGTTCCGGCAGCGTAGGTTGATATAGATGATTGGTCTGGTAGATCTTGTACATTACCTTACCCCAATGGAATTAAGCTAACCGGTTCCGCTTTGCTGACTGGTAACGGCGGCCCAAACATGGATGGAAGGCAGCTTCCTGTCACTGCAAAGACATGGTACAGCTATTCGTGCGTGGTCTGACAGAATAGGATTGGCAGATGGTATTCAATATTGATTATATGTTACTGGGGCTTTGATGGGGCTGAAATTCTATTGGTATTTGTCATTTTGAAAATTACGCCGGAGCGTGGATGGAGCTGGAATACCATTGTAGCGTGAACTCGATACATCCGATCGGCTCCAGCGTCGCATGATTTGGCGAGCGAGCATGGAGTTTCTTCTAAGACATTGACATGTGCAGGCTGTGCTACCTATCCATTCATGTATGCCCTTTTTGTAACTGATGATTGTTAGATTGGGTTCCTACTTTGGCGCAGATTGGAACTAGAGATAATTGACCTCTTCTGCCCATTTAGGATGAGCAACAGATCACTGGGGTGTAATTACAGAGGTAGTGGAGGGACGGATACTGTCTTTTTTGTTTTTTTATGGCATTGTTTAGTTTGTGGTGGTAGCTTAGCACAGCCTAGGACCATTGATCTTGTTTCATCATGTTCATCATACATACTCAACCTCTTAATTTTGTTTCGTCGTGTTTGTCATACATATCCAACCTTTTAATTTTGCTGGGTGTGTTTCTATGGTCTAAATAAGTTTCCTGTTTTATTTAGCCGCAGAGGGTGTTACATTTTATTTGAGGCAAACAAAAATATGAATTTGCTGCTACGTACATTTGTTTGTTTATTTTGAATGGCTTTCTCGAGGCCGAGGCCGGCGGCGGGGGCTTTCTCGAGCGGATCTGGGTCACGCCCCGATGCCGCCCCGGGGAACGACACAGGAGCGGCTTCCGTAGTGATATATAAAAAATTACACAGAATTGACGGTTCAAGGCAAGTTTATATAAACATTAAGTACCTCTCATGTGAAAAGAGGGGGTAAGAGGGACCATGTTAAAACTGATGAAAAAAACTATACATATCTTATACTTTATAAATGCATAAAACAATATCTATGTTTGCTCTTACACGAATGACCGCGTCCACGGTCTTGCTCCTCTTTTCCCTTCATTCAGGTGTGGTGCCACGTGTCGTCCACTTCACTAATTCACGTCGCCCTGTTTGATCAAGCACTAATTCATCTCAGTTTCATGACGCCCGAGTTTTTGTTTGGATTTTTTGCTGAAAGTTATACATGATTCTCTAGAAGTTTGGCATTTTTCTGTTGAATGTTCAATGATTGGAAAACATTGTTCATACACGTGCGAATAATATATGTTCATATAATGTGGAACCAGGTGGCGCAGTGGATCCTAACCCTTGCTGGTGGAGGTCTCCGTTCTTAGCTGTTTCTTTGGATTTTGTTAGGGTTTGTGTCCTGCTCAGGAACATGAGTTAGCAACGGCTCCCTGTAGATGGAATAAGGTTCTTCCCGCCTATCCCCCGTCCCAGTGGTGCGTCTTGTATTGTCGGTGGGCATGTCGAGGCATGTCTTCGGTGGATCTGTCTTTGCTGGATTTGCTCGGATGTGGTTATTATTCGTCTACATTTGTGTGTCTTCAGGTTGGATCCTTTCGATCAATGCTATTCTTCATCGGCAGCGGTTGCTGTTCTGGTGCGCTGGTCCTATGGGGCCTTAGCACGACGACTTCCCGACTATCTACCGCAATAAGTTTTGCCCGGCTCCATTGAGGAAGGGGCGATGATGGTGACGCGCCTTCGGCTTAGCTTCGGTGCTTGTAGTCGTCGCTAGGTGGTCTGCTGATCTGGATGTAATTTTATTTTTTTGATGTTCGTTGTACTGCCATGATTGAAGATGAATTTATCAGAAGTTTTTTTTAAAGCAGTACACAATTCATGCAACTTAAGATAAATACTATTGAAATTGTTTTCAGATAGAAAGTTAACGGTATACGATTTTGTTTCATAAAAAATGGTGTACCTTTTGGTATATAATCTACATTTTATTTGTTAAATTGATGGTCAAATTTGAACCTGAAAAACGTAAGTGCTCTTTTTTTAGATAGGAGGGACTAACCATACCAGATAAAGCGTACATAGTGTCATTACATTTAACTAGCTGCAGCTTTGATTCATCCAAGGATGGTGGTAGCAGTATTCAAAGAAGAAGTATTCAAGTAGTAATTATCTTGTCAGTGCATGTGATGGTGCATCGGTTGTAGTAATCTTTGTGATTACTCTGTGATGTTACCGTTTGCACAATTTGGCAGTTAGTGCTATTCAACTAAGTGCCGACCTGACTACCCAGTAATCTAGGCAGCATCCAAGGCCATTGTCGCGTGTTCTTGTATAGAGGGAGAGACACAGCTCACGTGCCTGCGCATGACCGCTTTTACCAATACCCTAAAAGCTGTGCTGCATCACATGAATAATCTATCTTTACCACACCCCAAGACCAAGGGCAAAACACCTATCTCAACCCACTTTCACATTTTCTCCTCTACACCAGCAAACGAATAGCACACTGTGAGAGCATCCCTTGTTCCGCTCACACTGCCAAAACACTAGCACAATCTCACACCCATAGAGGTCTAGCCATGGAGGTCGCCATGCTGGCCATCCGTCCCCTCCTCCCGAAGCTGGGGAGGCGAGTTCACCTTGGAGAAGCGCGTGAGGAAAGGCATCGACACCCTCAACAGGGAGCTGAAGCTGATGCATGCCGCCCTCGGCAAGGTGGCCAAAGTGCCGCCGGATCAGCTCGACGAGGGGGTCAAGATCTGGGCAGGAATGGTGAGGGACCTGGCCTACCACATGGAGGACATCGTCGACACCTTCATGGTGCGCGTCTATGATGGATCTTCCAACCCGAAGAACAGAGTGAAGAAGTTACTCAAGAAGACAGGCAGATTATTTAGTAAGGGTAAAGATCACCATCGAATCTCCGATGCTCTAAAACAAGCGGTTGCTCAGGCTGAACAGTTGGCTGAGCAGCGCCAAAGGTACGAGGTGGAGACGCCAGACACCGGCCCTGGTATTAGCATTGATCCTCGCATCAAGGCTATGTACACAGATGTGACAGAGCTCATTGGCATCGAAGAACCACGAGAAGAGTTGATCAACATGTTACTTCAGGGTGATGATTGGTCGAATAATCCATTGAAGACGGTCTCAATTGTTGGATTTGGCGGGTTAGGCAAGACGACTCTTGCCAAAACAGTGTATGACAAGATCAAAGTGAAATTTGATTGTCATGCCTTTGTGTCGGTTTCTCAGAATCCCGACATAAAGAAAATATTGAAGGATATTCTTTTTGGGCTTGACAAGGACAAGTATGCAAAGATATATAATGTATCACGAGAAGCAAGCCATCTCATAGAGAAACTCATTGAATTCCTCAATGACAAAAGGTATGCCTCATTTTTTTCATGCTATAGATCGATAGCCGTTTCATCTAGTAAATTCAAAACCACGTTGTATTGGTTTATACACATCCTAATAGCACATACTTAATTGGTTAGTTATAGGTTTACAGTGTTTCATGTAAATTTTTGGGGTTTAATATGGTCCATTTTACCGTAAATATAACCTGTAGTCTCTCCTTATAAAATACCTTATATCTGTCTTCATTTATTGATTATTAATATAGGTATCTCATCATAATTGATGACATATGGGATGAAGAATCATGGGAAATAATCAAGCTTTCTTTCTTCAAGAAGAGTCTCGGAAGTCGATTAATCACGACAACCCGCAATGTCAATGTCGCTAAAGCATGTTGCACTTCTACTGATGATATTTATAGAATGAAACCTCTTTGTGATGATGTCTCAAGAAGGCTCTTCTGCAAAAGAGTATTTTCTCCCAGTGAAGGATGTCCTCATGAGTTGTCGGAAGTATCTCAACACATCTTGAAGAAATGTGGCGGAATACCATTAGCCATTATCACTATAGCAAGTCTTCTGGCTAATAATCACCGGATGAAAACAAAGGACCACTGGGATGCCGTGCTCAACTCCATTGGCCGTGGACTCACAGAAGATCGCAATGTAAAGGAGATGAAGAAGATATTATTATTCAGCTATTATGATCTACCTTCTTATCTTAAGCCATGCTTATTGTATCTCAGTATCTTTCCAGAAGATCATCTGATTATGAGACGCCAGCTGATATTGAAATGGATATCTGAAGGTATCGTTTATAGTGAAGAAGAAGAGACTAGCTTATATGAGCTCGGTGACAGCTACTTCAATGAGTTAGTAAACAGAAGTATGATACAGCCGATAGGTATTGATGAGGAAGAGAAAGTAGAAGCTTGCCGCTTCGTCATCTCAGTCTAAGCGTTGATGGATATGGGTCCCGACCTGGGCTGGTGGTAACGGAAATGGAAAAGTCTGTTGTTACTGCTGATGCATTTCCATGTGTTGAAGTGTGCTGCTTCCATGGTATCTAAATTTCCACGAGGAGCCGCACCAAGGCTTAAAGGACTTCACTTGTGGTTCCCAGCTAGGTGGATCGTCCGTGGCGACAATGATTTGAGCATGGGGCACCTCCCGTCCCTCAAGGAAGTCTGGGTTTGCCTTTTGCATAGGGAAGCCAGCGATGAGGTGGTGGAGGAAGCAGATGCGGCTCTAAGGGCCGCAGCGGAAGACCATCCCAACCGTCCCGTCCCGTCATTAAAATCAACAGAATTTAGAAATATCTCCTTCCTTCATTCATTCAGAAATCTATTGATGTGCAGCTAAACTGAATAGGATTGAATTCCCGTTTTCTGCAACTAGTGCTCCCAAGTGCCCATTCCTCTCTCCGGATTTCTGCAACTAGTGTTTTTCATTCCTTACTTTTCATAGTGTTCAGTAATCATTTCCCCACTTTTTTCTTCTTCATTTTCAGGTGGATCAAGGGCTCGATTCATCTTTTCCTGCAGCATCATCAGGTACAACCAATCGACTGTTCTTTCACCATTTTCCCTAGCTAGTGTGTTTCCTTAATCCTTATCCTGTTGGGTTGCAATGTTAATTAGTATGAAGTACGAACTCTGTTTTCTTTCTTCGTCCTGTTACATGCACTCAACTGAACCATTTGCATGCATGCATGTGTGTGCTTCCAAATGGCGTTGCAGGTGGGAGGAGCTAACTGCAGATTAGTTTCGTCGACGTCTACGACTCGACCGCTTCGATGAAGAATCGGACGACGAGGGTCTACAGCACTACGTTTGATCCGTCTTCCTTGCGCAGCGAACGAGATGAAGCGCTCATTATGTTTGTCCGCTCATGTCCGAATTCCCTTCTTGCTCCCGGCAGGCAATTCAGGAACCACCAAGTTTGTAGGGCATTTTGCCCATGATGATGAATTATTGCAGCTGGCTGGTTTGCCTATTAATCCTTCGCTGCCCTGCTTGATTTGTTCCTAGCAGCTTAATTTTAGACTCTATGCTGATTTGTTTCTAGCAGCTTAATTTCAGACTCGATGCCCCGTTCAGTTTGTACGATGATTTTGTAAACTTTCACCTTATATTTGTCATGTTGGTTCGATAAAACGAAATAAACAGGGGTTCGATCCGTCTTGCTGACCTGTGTCGACGGTTGGATCTTGGAACTTTGTGCTATAGTAGTTCATCGTACATGTACATACCAGCTGTGGTTGGAACATGGAAGACACGAGGATCGATTGGATGCTAGACCAGCTTTAATCCATCCCTAAAAGTTAATTAGACCTCCAAAAACCATGGGTATTAGGTGTTTTTAATTTTCAAGACCTAATTTAATTCCATAAGCCAAGAGGTTAGTGTCGAACCACCAACATCGACGGCAGACAAGCACGAGACGGAAACAAGAAGGAATAAGTATCAGCGCAAAGTCTTGCGATCATTGATGGTGCTGAGGTACTGCCATGCGGGATTTCTGCTGCTCTCATGACAGAACAGGTTGACACTATCGACAGCGATGAGAATTGGGCTCAGCGCCAGAGATGCAAAAAAAAAAGTGTCAAATCTAGAAATAATTTAAATGGATTGCTGAAATTTTATAATGCAGCTGAATTTGTACATTATAAATATGGCTTACACTTGTTTTCCTTGTTTGAAATGTGACAGAGCCATGTCAGAATGTGAAAGGGTCAATTTTTTGGCCGGAAATTGTGCTCATTTCAAAAGTGCTTGAGAAAAGCAAAATAAATAAAAGTGGTAATATTGGTAAACTGTAATCCCTTCTCAAGCTCCTAATAGTATAGTATTTCCAAGTGAAGTCGCCGGGTGATAAGTCCCTGATGAAGACGAAGCAGCCGCTCTCATCGCATCAGAAAACCATTAGAATTGGGAGTGTCGATACTGTAATCTTTGTTCATTCATGTTGTAACCGTGAGGCCATGCAAACAAAGGAAATCTCGTAATCACGAAAAAATCAAGGCTGTTTTATTATTGGAAAAATCTCGTAATAGAAAAACAAAGTAGAACAATCAAAATTGGCGATCAATACACATTGTCACAAGAATATTTTATTATTGAATCACATCACTGTCCATTGATTGGCGTGATGGGTACCAGCAACAATCACTTTTCATCACAAATAAAGCAGTAACAATATTGCTGAGTTTCGCCAGCCCTACAATAAGCTCTATAGACGTGTTCTTCCCAGGAATCCTGGCAGGATCTCCGGCAATCTAATGTTGAGCATTCAGCGGCTGTAAAAGCAATCACCTTCACGCAATCATCTGTAGACAAGAACATGCATCATTGAGGTAAGTCCAAATTGTGAAACATTGCAATGAAATTCGTGCAGGTCTGCTGAAAATATAGACATGTAGGAGAAAGGAGATCAATTTCGTACCAATATGAATGGGATTGCCTATGCCTAGTTGCACAATCACCATAAGGCAAAGGAGAATGATTTTTCCCTCCATAAGATAAGACACAAACTTCTCCTTCTCGTCTTGTTTAGGTGTCCAGAAGAATACACGACGTCATATTTATAGACTTGTGGCTAGGGAACATTTACCTGCATTTCAATCAATAAGATCAAAACTATCCAACTATATCGTCCTTATAATTGGTAAAAACTGATCCCATCTTTAATTGTATATATATATATTTGATGTTATTATATCTGTCCATATATGTGACAATATAAATTTAGGAGATATTTATTAGTAATAATTAGTTTGCGAAAATAGGTTATGTATATCTTGTAAGATAGTAACCACTTGATCTCGTTATATGTTTCTATTTCTATGCCAATATAAATTAGGAGATACTGAAAGTTTATCTCCGAGCGACCGATGGAAAGGGATGGGACCTGCGCCAGCATTGCTTTTCTTTTTCCGTACGTGATTATAGGAAAGTAGTAACTGGCCACAAATCACATGGTTGGAGGAAACAAATCCATGATTTAAGGACGCAAAATAAATCATAGTAGAAAACTGCTTCTAGATTTTAAAGCATAATAACCAATCTGGCATAATAAGCTTCCGCACCATGCAGTTTGTTTCCATATGAAGCGAAAATTGTATCCAGTGTTACCAAAATTTGCTTCCAATGCAATTAAAACTTTTGATTATGCGTCGACTGAAATTAACATGCTTCATTGGCTCGTATAACATGTTACCAATACCCAAATATTTGCTTAATTCTGATATGATCATCAAAATCATAGGCTATCCGTGTCCTTGCTTCCTTGCGTGCTTAATATAATCCATTAAACAAGTTGGTAGCCATTGTCGAGTGCCGACTGAGTGTGTGTTGTGAAACAACAGGTTGAAGTCATTGACAAGATCAGACCAGGTGATCAAATTCGAAGCATCCTTCCATTGAACCATGAAAGCAAGTTATATGTTGCAGAAGAACAAAATGTACTCGGAGCATGTTTCCATGGAAGCATGAACACAAGTTGTTTGAAGCAGAAAAAACATGTAACTAGTCACATTACTTGCTGAGAAATTTCTTCCAAGCCAGTTGATAATTGCTTCTATTGAGTGAAAATTTATGTACAACATAGCAATGTATTATATTTGCTATGCATAGACAATACATGAACCGGAAATTTGTTTCTAATGTAACATGGAATTCGTTCCAACAGCAAAATATATTTGTTTCCAGAAATCAAACATTGCTTCCAGAGATGTTAGAATATGCTTCCGAAAGAAAATAGTATTTGCATCGAAAGAAATCAAAAAATTGCTTCAACTTGGGCCAGATGCTAGCACATTATCCCTTCCGCAAATTTTTCTGGAGTTTTCTCGGTCAAAAAAGATTGATAAATGGCCGAACGTGACACAAGTTGCATATAGTATTGAAAATCGTTCAAACCTAGCATGGATGCATAACATGGGCATGCCCACCTACTTGCAAAAGTTGGGGTCATTTCAAGATTGTCCAATAACAGACCAGATGTGTCGCAATGTGCATATGGTGTCGGAAATCATTCAAACCAGGCATGTATGCATAAAATGCCCACTTGCTTGCAAAAGTGGGGTCAGTCCCGAGATTTGTAGAAAAATAGCATATTCAACGGAGAGTGTTCGGGTAAGCAGAGGGGTCCGTTTGGGGGCACCTAATTTCTCGACATCCCTTAAATGGCCCAAATTTCTTTTACATTGTCTTGTATGACTAATTCAAAGCACGGCATCTAGTTGTTTGGGTTTTTGACAAGTTTTGCATTTTCTGGAGTTTCCTCTGTAAAAAAAGACCGATAAATGGTCGGACGTGTCGTAACTTGCATACTATGTAAAAAGTCATTCAAACCAGGCATGGACACCTACCATAGGCGTGCTCACCTACTTGCAAAAGTTGGGGCCATTTCAACGATGCCCAAAAATAGACCATGTTCAAAAGAAGAGTGTTTAGGTAGGCCAGAAGGTACGGTTCAAAACACGTTGTTTTTCGACTTCCGTCAAATGACACTATTTTTTCCATCAACTGACCAATTCTTTTTTACAAATAGACCAACTGACCAATTCAAGGCACCATGAAAAGCTGTTTGGATTTTTGGCAAGTTATCGGCCATTTTTCACTGACAAAACTTCAAAAAATGCAATACTCGAAAACCCAAACAACTTGACATGGTGCCTTGAATTGGTCATACATGACCACGAGAAATCTATTAACAAATTCAAAGAAATGTTCGGGGATTTTCAAATAATGTTCGCACTTTCAAAATTTGTTAAGAATTTCAAAAAAAATCCCATTTTTGAAAATCTACACAAATACAAAAAAATGTTCGAAGAAATTGAAAAGCAAGTTGGTTTCGAATTTTTATTCATATTTTTATAATTTTTTAAACTCCAAATTTGTTAGTGTTTTCGAAAAATAAAAAAATAAAAAAAATCATTTCAAAATTCTGTTTGCTCTTTTTAAAAAGTGTATTTTGACATTCTGAGCAGTTTTGAAAGACACAAACATTTTTCTGAAATTTCTGTACAATTTTTGAAAATGCGAATATTTATTTCATGAACCAAATTTGAAAAGGTGATTTTTAAAATTTTGAAATAAAATAAAGGTGTGAACATTTTTGAAAAATAATAAGGAAATGAAAAAAATGAATATGAAACAAAAAATGGATATTCTAAAAGAAAGAAATAATTGAGAAAAGACTGGTTCAACAATATGACGGCCCAGCAAAACCGTGGGCTTCCGCAAACTGAAGAAGAAGAAAAGGAATAAAAAGAAAAATAAGCATGAGCCTTAAGATGTTCTAATTGGTTAGTGTGGTTCTCTCTCAACGTAGAGGTCAAGTGTACGATTCATGTGAAGCATACATTTTTTTGAAGTTTAAAAAGAAAGAGAGAAAAAGTTGAGGGCACCATGTATAGGCGGTATGTATACAGGCCGTGTATCGGCGCCAGCGACATATTTTTGAAAAAGATCATCCTACCCTTTATTATGAAGGGATGCGGAGAGATCTATTGATGTGTTTAGAGAGGTTTCCGTGTAGTTAGAGCCGAAATGTTATTGACAAGATTTTTTTTCTTCTGAATATGATATGAGTGTGTTTCTAAAAAGATAAAAATGATGTCCGCCTGCATCCCTATTGATATTCTTTGTTGTTCGAACTGCGCTGGAAACCACATAGAAATGGAAATGATGGACGGTAAGAAATACAGCACGGATGCCACACTTGCTTATATCCGCCCAAAATGTACTAGCCCCTATTGCTTTAAATTTTATGCGTTCTTTAAATTTGCTGTTGCGGACAGACGCGCGGACACCGACGTCTTGCATGCCTAGATATCAATGAGACACACATGCCATGTTGCCTAGCTAGCTCACTAAGAGCAACTCTAACGCGACGACTCATTTCGTTCGCGCGCGCCTGTTTGGGTCGATGCGAATAGAAAAGTCGGCCCAACACGCCGACTAAACGGACGCATGTTCGCTTTTCGTCCGTCTGTCGACCCATTCTCGGCCCATTATTTACCCTCATTTATATAGGCGCAGACACAAAACGGACGCGCGCCGCGTCCGCTAGTCGGTGGCACATTGGCCATCCTCTTTCATTCCAACAGCAAACCCTCGCCCGTCTCCTTCATCGCCGATGTCGCCGCCCATTTTTCCGGTGCCTTTGCCAGCTGCCGGTGCCGCAACATCCCCTCTACAATGCCACCACCTCCCACATTGCTGCTACCACCGTCTTGCCACCGAGGATCCAAAAGCTTTCCATCCCACTCCCGAACACAGCCGCGACCAAGAAGCCGCCTCGCCGCCCGCCAGCTCCTTCACCCTGACACCGGCAAGCTCGTCGGATGCCGCCAGGGCAGCTAGCTGGTCCGAGGGCGGAGCGACTCCCTTCGCCGGCTGGCTCCTTCGTCGACGCCCGCAAGCTGTTCGACGGTTTGCCAAGGTACAAAGTGGACTCCGCCGACGAGTTCTTTTTTTTCACAATTTTCTTTGCGACTCCGACGATTCCTCGTCCGATGATGAGGAGGAGATCTTGGCTGCCGTGTTGGTCCATCACCACCTCAATAGCCAGTGGCCGTTGTTCCGTGGCTCCATTCCGGACACCTTCCGGCGCCGAATGGCAACCGAGAGAGTGAGCATTTCCTTCTTTGGAAGGACTACTTTGACACAACGAACCTGTTGTTCAAACATCGGAAATTCCACCACCGTTTCCATATGAGTAGGCATCTTTTCAACCGTATTAGAGAGGGGGTGGTCGGCTACGATGACTATTTCGAGTGCAAAGAAGATGCTCTTGGAAAGATTGGCTTCTCCTCTTACCAAAAATGCACTGCAGCCGTCCGGATGCTTGCATACGGAGTGCCCGATGATCTCATTGACGAGTACGTCCGTATGAGCGAATCTACATGCCTAGACGCCATGTACAAGTTCTCAAGGTTGTGATTGTTGTGTTTGGCCCTGAGTACTTGAGAGAGTCGACTCCTCAAGGTACAGCCAGTTTGTTAGCGATGAATGCCAGCAGGGGCTTCCCACGGATGCTTGGCAGCATAGAATGCATGCAGTGGGAGTGGAAGAACTACCCTTCTGCTTGGCAAGGGCAGTATGAGGGCCATGTCAGGGCTTGCACTGTCATACTTGAGGCCGTGGCATCTCAAGATCTCTGGATCTGGCACTCTTTCTTTGTCATGGCCAGATCACACAATGATCTCAACATGCTTCATCGCTCGCCAGTGTTTGCTCGGCTAGCCGAACGCAACAACCCACCGGTGAACGTTACCATCAACAGCCACAACTACGACAAAGGATACTACCTGGATGATGGTATATATCCTTAGTGTATCATTATTGTGAAGACAATTCCCAACCCTGTCGAAGAAAAGAGGAAAAGATTTTCCCAAGAACAAGAGAGTGCTAGGAAGGACGTCTAGCGTGCCTTTGGTGTTTTGCAATCTCAATGGGGCATCGTTCGGTATCCTGCTAGGACTTGGAGCACGAAGAAACTGTGGGAGGTGATGACTGCTTATGTGATCATGCATAATATGATCATACAAGATGAGCGTGGAACGTCTCTACGTTCAAGGGTTTCAGTTTTAGGGTGAGAATGTTGTGCCTGAGCATGGAGGAGCGGCAACGTTTGAACAGTTCACCCAATTTCATTGTGACATGCGTGATTGGAAAACTCACATAGAACTGCAAAATGATTTGGTTGAGCATATGTGGGTTCATGTTGGCAACCAATAGATGTATCTTTTTTATTCGGCTTGCAAAACTATGTGAGACTATTTTATTTTTATTCGGCTTGTAAAACTATGCTATTTATTTGGTTGAAACTATGCTATTTATTTGGTTGTGGATTATATGTTTGCTTGTGAAATAATGCAAAAATTGTGTGTGAAATAATGCAAAATTTGTGCTATTTGTTGAAAAAGGGCGGCCAGCCGCCCACACCGGCATATATGAGTCGGCGCGTTGGACGCACTGCCGACCCAAATCTCAAATAGGGTGGACGCTGAGCAGGCGGCCACCCAAACGGACAAAAGCGCCGTCCATTTGGGTCGGCGCGTTGGAGTTGCTCTCAGTATTCTATTCTGGAATAAGAAAGACCATCTTGCATGCATGTTCCTAAAAAGCAGTGAGCAGTCCCATTAATCATATATACCTAAATATTTTATTTCCACTATCTCTATTCACTGCTTGTACATTGTAATGGATGTATCACATCTAGTAGCATACATGTCAACTACGCTATTTTGCCGAGGTGACAGACTTAAACGAAGAAAGAAAGGGTTAAATTTCATAGCATAATATATTGTCATAATAAAATATTGTACTACTATGATTCTTGCATGACAATAAATAAGATCATCTAAAAGATTAATCTATAATACTATGCATTAAGAGGCAGTATCATACACTAGTATGATACGGTTATACTAACTCATGATACTAACTTAACATGCACACACGCTATCTCATCAAAGACCTACCACAGCTAGCATGAGATTTATTTTTCTCCATTATTAGTGAATCCAATGCACACATCTCATCTTACCACACATGCCACCTCATTAAAGGTCCACTCAACATTCATGGTAATAAGTTTTTCATTATCTTATGCCACTTATATGCAAAATGTTTTTTTGGCTAAACAATCATCAAATACATATATAATTTTTATTTTTATTTTGAGTTCATATTTCGTTGATTCAACTATGATTATTTCATACAATCAAATCACTGAAATATATTGCAAACTATTCCCGTAGCAACGTGTGGGGTGTTCTCTAGTTTACTAGTTTTTCTATGTTTCTGACCAAGTTTCGTTGCTAGCTGTGCACTGAACAGGCACATATAAATTTTTCAGGCCACGTAACATTCAGTCCACAGTACCATGTACCGCAACCAACTTCAACAACATATATTACCCACCCTGTTCATTTAATAAAAACTAGCGGAGTCACCCGCGCATTTACGCGGCTAGATTGACGACATATACTGGTATATTTGGGATTATTTTTATTTTCCAACTTTATGGCCTCTTACTTATATATCCTCTAATTTAGTTTTCCACTGCTTATGTTCCATATCATTAGATTATAGTCAAAAGGCAAGTTTGGACGAAACATGCTCAGAATATTGAGTGCATTGTAGTTTCTTGACAAAATTCCTTGATGTGAGGTCAGAAGACGGGCACAATATAATATACAGACTTTTGTACCAATCTTCATGTTTCCTACCTTCGATTCTCACCTCATCCCTTGTTATGTATCTTTGCACAAATATATCTTTGGAGTTCGAATAATTGGAACTTAAGATTGATGGCTTCTATGTATACCAAATGTTCTCTTGTTCTGCCCAAATCAATCACTGGTTGTATTCTTAGTTGCCTTGACTTTCTTGACTACCTACAAATGCATCCACACATGCTCATCAACATGACCACTGACCTCTGTATATTGGTATTTGTGCTTGAAGTTTTTTTTTCATTCAGTTGCTTCATAGCTTAATCATGTTGACCATTTCTTTACCGGTTTGCAATATCTTGTCTACCAAATATAAGCATCCACACTTGTTGACCTTGATATGATTGGTTATCATTGTATATTGGTATTTGTGCGTTCATAGATTAAGGATTTTCTCTGGATCACTTCATAGCTTAATAAATTTTTCGCGTTTACATATATTTCTCAAGATATAAACCCAACTACTAATTACGTAGTTTTTTCATGAAAATTTACATGTGAAAAATGGTACACAATGCATATACATGATTATATATCATACTTAATGCAAGGGCTAGCCCAATTTAAAAAAAATTAATTTCTACTTTGAATTTCAAAAAGGACGATTCATGCGGCATGTATGCCCAACTCATATTTACCTGCCAATATGGCGGTGATGTCGGCGGTATAATGAGTTGTGTGTGAATGTTGCACTTTCCGATTTTCATCTAACATGTGTGCTTTCTGATCAGTTTGTTGTGCTTAGTACTAGACACCGGGTATACTACCATATTTTGTATTATTAAATTTAAACTGCTATAGTTAATTATTATCCACCCTATAAAAAATGGTGGTGCTAGTCAATATATGTGGTTGAATACTTGCACTCCTTAGGTGGCGAGTTGGACTCGTATTTACCTAAAATGAATTTAGGTTTCGTATCGGTGGTGAAGCCAGCGCCACCTCTATTCCCTATATCTTGTAGCATCTGTTGTTTTTATATTTTGATGCATAACTTTGGCAACTTTTTATAGATTTGTATTGGTATATAAAATTGTAAATGATATTGTAATTTAAATAATTAGAAATAATAAATTGTTGTTACTTTTACTGGACCCCTCTAAGTATTTATAGGAATTCTCTTAAATATTCGTGCTACATTTGATCTCATTATAGCACACTTAAATTACATGGCTTATTCGCCTTTTGCTCATTTATATTAGTTCATTTCCACAAACTCATTTCTACTCCCTCCGTCCCATAATGTAAGACGTTTTTTGACTCTATTGTAGTGTCAAAAAACATCTTACATTATGGGACGGAGGGAGTACTATATAAGCTCCCATACATTCATTTTTTTTAGTTCCTTGCGTTTTTTCGAGCAATTGTGAGTTTCTCACGTACAATAACCAACGCACATATATACCATATCTTGTGACCCAACAACATGCGGCTAATTGATTTTTAGCTTTCTTTTTTCTCCTTCTGCGGTGGGTATTATGCCAAAGACCTTCCCAAATTATTAGCTATAGTCCCATTGGTTGGTTCCTACTCCGTATAGGATAGGAAAACATGTTTCCATATTGACTTTTTTTGTGTGGATTCTGATTGCCTTTTTTACGGGAGGACTCAAGTTGCCTTGGTTCCTATTCGGAATATTTTTGTGGGGATTCCGATTGCGTTTTTTATAGGAGGATTCTGATTGGCTGCTAATAGGGACGTACATGTTTTTTTATACATCGCGTACATGTTGTTGTGTTTGTGCAATCGTAGCCTCGTGGGTTTGTCTATCACATGATGTAATTGTGATGCCTACACTAACATTCCTTTAAATCTGAGCCGTTTCGTTTATGTGCTTAATCTGAATCATTACTTTCCTTCTGTTTAAATTATAAAATACATAGATAGATAGATTTATATACTATGTGTACAAATAAAATTTGTAATAGTACTTTATCTCTCATTTCAAATTTCGTACCTAAAATGGATTTATATTATTTTTAGTTTTTAGTTTAACCAAATTAGAAGAGTAAGACTAATGGCTGAAACGTCCATACTAAAATTTGTGCGGTTATTTTTATTGAGTAATTGCTATGGATTTTTCCTTAAGAAAGAGCAATCACTTTCATACCAAAAATAAAGTTATATTAAAAGAGTATGGAAGAAATTGTTTAATTATTCTTATCTTATGTCATGTATTCATGCGATAGAATTTAGTTCTTTTTGTCTAGGCTCAGGATGATTTTCGTAAGATAGTTTGTTTTGTCTATACTTCACAATAAATAATGTGCTTTAAGTTTTCAAGTTTTAGCACGAGAAAGATGAAGTATATTAGGTATGCATATGAGTTGGCCTAACTATATCGGCATGCAAGTGGCACGCGGCTGCTGAAGAAGGCTTTGCACATGTTCGTGCCTTTTTATTGGATGTGCATGCGCTGTTCTTGTATGTGAATTACAACTCAGTCCGGCCCAAAATCCTATTACATTTGCTCTCGCATACTATCTCCAATTAGTACGTGGACTAATTAATGCATTTTTTCCCCAATAAAAATTAATGTTTTTTTAAAAAAAATCCAAGTAGTTGACCGGTCCTGGCAATGCACGACAGCTGGATGACCATATGTCGTTTCAGCCTCAATCTCCTTACGTTCAGAGGCTTTTGGAGTTTTTTTTTACGTCATCCTTTTCCCTTTAAAGGCAGAGTCCACAGTTTTTTATAAAGAAGAAAAGCACAGTCCGTGTGTTTGATTCCTTTTCTCAACCGGTGATTCTCTTTCCGGTACGTGTTTCAGATTGTGTTTTTTTACATGTACCATACATGCATATGCACAGACGTGACAACATGCTAGTCCATTATATTCCATATCATTAGATTATAGTCAAAAGGCAAGTTTGGACGAAACATGCTCAGAATATTGAGTGCATTGTAGTTTCTTGACAAAATTCCTTGATGTGAGGTCAGAAGACGGGCACAATATAATATACAGACTTCTGTACCAATCTTCATGTTTCCTACCTTCGATTCTCACCTCATCCCTTGTTATGTATCTTTGCACAAATATATCTTTGGAGTTCGAATAATTGGAACTTAAGATTGATGGCTTCTATGTATACCAAATGTTCTCTTGTTCTGCCCAAATCAATCACTGGTTGTATTCTTAGTTGCCTTGACTTTCTTGACTACCTACAAATGCATCCACACATGCTCATCAACATGACCACTGACCTCTGTATATTGGTATTTGTGCTTGAAGTTTTTTTTTCATTCAGTTGCTTCATAGCTTAATCATGTTGACCATTTCTTTACCGGTTTGCAATATCTTGTCTACCAAATATAAGCATCCACACTTGTTGACCTTGATATGATTGGTTATCATTGTATATTGGTATTTGTGCGTTCATAGATTAAGGATTTTCTCTGGATCACTTCATAGCTTAATAAATTTTTCGCGTTTACATATGTTTCTCAAGATATAAACCCAACTACTAATTACGTAGTTTTTTCATGAAAATTTACATGTGAAAAATGGTACACAATGCATATACATGATTATATATCATACTTAATGCAAGGGCTAGCCCAATTTAAAAAAAATTAATTTCTACTTTGAATTTCAAAAAGGACGATTCATGCGGCATGTATGCCCAACTCATATTTACCTGCCAATATGGTGGTGATGTCGGCGGTATAATGAGTTGTGTGTGAATGTTGCACTTTCCGATTTTCATCTAACATGTGTGCTTTCTGATCAGTTTGTTGTGCTTAGTACTAGACACCGGGTATACTACCATATTTTGTATTATTAAATTTAAACTGCTATAGTTAATTATTATCCACCCTATAAAAAATGGTGGTGCTAGTCAATATATGTGGTTGAATACTTGCACTCCTTAGGTGGCGAGTTGGACTCGTATTTACCTAAAATGAATTTAGGTTTCGTATCGGTGGTGAAGCCAGCGCCACCTCTATTCCCTATATCTTGTAGCATCTGTTGTTTTTATATTTTGATGCATAACTTTGGCAACTTTTTATAGATTTGTATTGGTATATAAAATTGTAAATGATATTGTAATTTAAATAATTAGAAATAATAAATTGTTGTTACTTTTACTGGACCCCTCTAAGTATTTATAGGAATTCTCTTAAATATTCGTGCTACATTTGATCTCATTATAGCACACTTAAATTACATGGCTTATTCGCCTTTTGCTCATTTATATTAGTTCATTTCCACAAACTCATTTCTACTCCCTCCGTCCCATAATGTAAGACGTTTTTTGACTCTATTGTAGTGTCAAAAAACATCTTACATTATGGGACGGAGGGAGTACTATATAAGCTCCCATACATTCATTTTTTTTAGTTCCTTGCGTTTTTTCGAGCAATTGTGAGTTTCTCACGTACAATAACCAACGCACATATATACCATATCTTGTGACCCAACAACATGCGGCTAATTGATTTTTAGCTTTCTTTTTTCTCCTTCTGCGGTGGGTATTATGCCAAAGACCTTCCCAAATTATTAGCTATAGTCCCATTGGTTGGTTCCTACTCCGTATAGGATAGGAAAACATGTTTCCATATTGACTTTTTTTGTGTGGATTCTGATTGCCTTTTTTACGGGAGGACTCAAGTTGCCTTGGTTCCTATTCGGAATATTTTTGTGGGGATTCCGATTGCGTTTTTTATAGGAGGATTCTGATTGGCTGCTAATAGGGACGTACATGTTTTTTTATACATCGCGTACATGTTGTTGTGTTTGTGCAATCGTAGCCTCGTGGGTTTGTCTATCACATGATGTAATTGTGATGCCTACACTAACATTCCTTTAAATCTGAGCCGTTTCGTTTATGTGCTTAATCTGAATCATTACTTTCCTTCTGTTTAAATTATAAAATACATAGATAGATAGATTTATATACTATGTGTACAAATAAAATTTGTAATAGTACTTTATCTCTCATTTCAAATTTCGTACCTAAAATGGATTTATATTATTTTTAGTTTTTAGTTTAACCAAATTAGAAGAGTAAGACTAATGGCTGAAACGTCCATACTAAAATTTGTGCGGTTATTTTTATTGAGTAATTGCTATGGATTTTTCCTTAAGAAAGAGCAATCACTTTCATACCAAAAATAAAGTTATATTAAAAGAGTATGGAAGAAATTGTTTAATTATTCTTATCTTATGTCATGTATTCATGCGATAGAATTTAGTTCTTTTTGTCTAGGCTCAGGATGATTTTCGTAAGATAGTTTGTTTTGTCTATACTTCACAATAAATAATGTGCTTTAAGTTTTCAAGTTTTAGCACGAGAAAGATGAAGTATATTAGGTATGCATATGAGTTGGCCTAACTATATCGGCATGCAAGTGGCACGCGGCTGCTGAAGAAGGCTTTGCACATGTTCGTGCCTTTTTATTGGATGTGCATGCGCTGTTCTTGTATGTGAATTACAACTCAGTCCGGCCCAAAATCCTATTACATTTGCTCTCGCATACTATCTCCAATTAGTACGTGGACTAATTAATGCATTTTTTCCCCAATAAAAATTAATGTTTTTAAAAAAAAAATCCAAGTAGTTGACCGGTCCTGGCAATGCACAACAGCTGGATGACCATATGTCGTTTCAGCCTCAATCTCCTTACGTTCAGAGGCTTTTGGAGTTTTTTTTTACGTCGTCCTTTTCCCTTTAAAGGCAGAGTCCACAGTTTTTTATAAAGAAGAAAAGCACAGTCCGTGTGTTTGATTCCTTTTCTCAACCGGTGATTCTCTTTCCGGTACGTGTTTCAGATTGTGTTTTTTTACATGTACCATACATGCATATGCACAGACGTGACAACATGCTAGTCCATTATATTCCATATCATTAGATTATAGTCAAAAGGCAAGTTTGGACGAAACATGCTCAGAATATTGAGTGCATTGTAGTTTCTTGACAAAATTCCTTGATGTGAGGTCAGAAGACGGGCACAATATAATATACAGACTTCTGTACCAATCTTCATGTTTCCTACCTTCGATTCTCACCTCATCCCTTGTTATGTATCTTTGCACAAATATATCTTTGGAGTTCGAATAATTGGAACTTAAGATTGATGGCTTCTATGTATACCAAATGTTCTATTGTTCTGCCCGAATCAATCACTGGTTGTATTCTTAGTTGCCTTGACTTTCTTGACTACCTACAAATGCATCCACACATGCTCATCAACATGACCACTGACCTCTGTATATTGGTATTTGTGCTTAAAGTTTTTTTTTTCCATTCAGTTGCTTCATAGCTTAATGATGTTGACCATTTCTTTACCGGTTTGCAATATCTTGTCTACCAAATATAAGCATCCACACTTGTTGACCTTGATATGATTGGTTATCATTGTATATTGGTATTTGTGCGTTCATAGATTAAGGATTTTCTCTGGATCACTTCATAGCTTAATAAATTTTTCGTATTTACATATATTTCTCAAGATATAAACCCAACTACTAATTACATAGTTTTTTCATGAAAATTTACATGTGAAAAATGGCACACAATGCATATACATGATTATATATCATATTTCATGGAAGGGCTAGCCCAATTTTAAAAAAATTAATTTCTACTTTGAATTTCAAAAAGGACGATTCATGCGGCATGTATGCCCAACTCATATTTACCTGCCAATATGGTGGTGATGTCGGCGGTATAATGAGTTGTGTGTGAATGTTGCACTTTCCGATTTTCTTCTAACATGTGTGCTTTCTGATCAGTTTGTTGTGCTTAGTACTGGACACTGGGTATACTACCATATTTTGTATTATTAAATTTAAACTGCTATAGTTAATTATTATCCACCCTATAAAAAATGGTGGTGCTAGTCAATATATGTGGTTGAATACTTGCGCTCCTTAGGTAGCGAGTTGGACTCGTATTTACCTAAAATGAATTTAGGTTTCGTATCGGTGGTGAAGCCAGCGCCACCTCTATTCCCTATATCTTGTAGCATCTGTTGTTTTTATATTTTGATGCATAACTTTGGCAACTTTTTATAGATTTGTATTGGTATATAAAATTATAAATGATATTATAATTTAAATAATTAGAAATAATAAATTGTTGTTACTTTTACTGTACCCCTCTAAGTATTTATAGGAATGCTCTTAAATATTCGTGCTACATTTGATCTCATTATAGCACACTTAAATTACATGGCTTATTCGCCTTTTGCTCATTTATATTAGTTCATTTCCATAAACTCATTTCTACTCCCTCCGTCCCATAATGTAAGACGTGTTTTGACTCTATTGTAGTGTCAAAAAACATCTTACATTATGGGACGGAGGGAGTACTATATAAGCTCCCATACATTCATTTTTTTTAGTTCCTCGCGTTTTTTCGAGCAATTTTGAGTTTCTCACGTGCAATAACCAACACACATATATACCATATCTTGTGACCCAACAACATGCGGCTAATTGATTTTTAGCTTTCGTTTTTTCTCCTTCTGCGGTGGGTATTATGCCAAAGACCTTCCCAAATTATTAGCTATAGTCCCATTGGTTGGTTCCTACTCCGTATAGGATAGGAACACATGTTTCCATATTGACTTTTTTTGTGTGGATTCTGATTGCCTTTTTTACGGGAGGACTCAAGTTGCCTTGGTTCCTATTCGGAATATTTTTGTGGGGATTCCGATTGCATTTTTTATAGGAGGATTCTGATTGGCTGCTAATAGGGACGTACATGTTTTTTTATACATCACGTACATGTTGTTGTGTTTGTGCAATCGTAGCCTCGTGGGTTTGTCTATCACATGATGTAATTGTGATGCCTACACTAACATTCCTTTAAATCTGAGCCGTTTCGTTTATGTGCTTAATCTGAATCATTACTTTCCTTCTGTTTAAATTATAAAATACATAGATAGATAGATTTATATACTATGTGTAGAAATAAAATTTGTAATAGTACTTTATCTCTCATTTCAAATTTCGTACCTAAAATGGATTTATATTATTTTTAGTTTTTAGTTTAACCAAATTAGAAGAGTAAGACTAATGGCTGTAACGTCCATACTAAAATTTGTGCGGTTATTTTTATTGAGTACTCCCTCCGTTCTAAATTACTTGTCTTAGATTTGTCTAGATACAGATGTATCTAGACTCATTTTAGTGCTAGATACATCCGTATCTAGACAAATCGAAGACAAGTAATTCGGAACGGAGGGAGTAATTGCTATGGCTTTTTCCTTAAGAAAGAGCAATCACTTTCATACCAAAAATAAAGTTATATTAAAAGAGTATGGAAGAAATTGTTTAATTATTCTTATCTTATGTGATGTATTCATGCGATAGAATTTAGTTCTTTTTGTCTAGGCTCAGGATGATTTTCGTAAGATAGTTTGTTTTGTCTATAGTTCACAATAAATAATGTGCTTTAAGTTTTCAAGTTTTGGCACGAGAAAGATGAAGTATATTAGGTATGCATACGAGTTGGCCCGAAAGTACCATTCTACACCCAGGAGCAAATGCTCCTGGTGTGAACAGTAAAATCAAAAAAATAGAAAAAAATTCAAAAAATTCTGAAATTTTTTTGTGACATACTTTCACAAGTGTTTCTTGTGCATGAAAATTTTCATCACGAAATCACATACATGGAAGTCGTGCCGAAAAAAACAAAATCAGAGCTCCAAAATGCTTTTGTAAGTAACATTTTCAGAGCATCGATTTTGTTTTTTTACCACACCTTCCACCAATGTGATTTCGCGATGAAATTTTACGTGCACAACAAACATTTGCATAAGTATGCCACAAAAAATATTCAGAATTTTTTGACATTTTTTTGAATTTTTTTTATTTTACTGTTCACACCAGGAGCATTTGCTCCTGGGTGTAGAAACTCCACGTCCCGAGTTGGCCTAACCATATCGGCATGCAAGTGGCACGCGGCTGCTGAAGAAGGCTTTGCACATGTTCGTGCCTTTTTATTGAGTTATTTACCCAAAACCACCACATTATGGGTTGGGGTAACAGATCAGTACCACATTTGAGGCAGGGCACACAAAACCACCAACAATGGGTCTAATTTGTAACGCGGAGCACTGACGCTGCGTTTTAGCCCAGAAAACAGCGAATCCTATAGGTGAGTCCCGCATGTCGGGCTGACGTGACGCGTGTTGACGGACGCCGTTAGACGGCGAGAGACGGCCGTTTCGGCGCGCCCGTTTAAGTGGCCGCACCGGTCGTTGTTCGAACCAGGCCAGCCTGTTCATCACTCTCGCTCTCTAGTCTCTCGACCCCGACCACCGCCGGCGCCGGCACTGTCGAGTCGCCGCCTTTCGCCGCTCCGCCATGGTTTCTTGGAGCGAGACGTCCTCGAGCTCTTCTTTGGACGGCGAGGAAGTGACTAGCCAGGTATGCGTGTTCGCCTCTCGCCTCCCCCACGGATTAGGGTTCATCCCGCTACGGTTAGGGTTCATCATTTGGGGATTTTTTTACCAGGTCGCTCATTTGTGCAATTTGTGTGTTGTTTAGCTTCCTAGGAAAATCTCTTGCTATGAATGGAGTGGCATTGCTCACGATCTGTCGTCTCGTTGTCTGCATCAACAACCTTGCATCAGGCTTGTTGCATTTGAATCTGTGGACACAGGCAGACGTTTTCTTGCGTGTGCTGAGGAGAAGGTATGTTGGTTAGTACTGTAAGTGAGTACTCACTGTAAGTAGATTAGCTTAGTTAGTTTTTGGTCCATTCACTTGTCATTAATCCAATTTTTTGTATCAAAGATTTGTTTCTGGATAGTTGTTGCTTCAGTACTCAAATCTTGTGTTGCTTCAGTTGTTGTAATATATGCATATACAATTTTATAGATTAAAAAAATTATATATGAAATTATAATTGTTTCTTCCCAGAATT
This sequence comes from Triticum dicoccoides, assembly GCF_002162155.2. Classification (NCBI taxonomy): domain Eukaryota; kingdom Viridiplantae; phylum Streptophyta; class Magnoliopsida; order Poales; family Poaceae; genus Triticum; species Triticum dicoccoides. The sequence continues at coordinate 764,875,342 of NC_041384.1, read as the reverse complement.
TGTGCATACAATTTTCACAATATATAAGTATATCTATTAATTAATGATGTAATATTTGATGCATAGAATATAATTCAGTGGATAGAAGTAAATTATAATTTCATATAATTCAGTGTAATATTTCATATAGTATTATATAATTTGTGCATAATTTGTGCATACAATCTTATTGAGAATATATTTATTTAATTGTAGGCAGAACTAAAGTGCAACTATCTGGAGTGGATAGACCAAGAGTGGTCAGTGGCTATGCAGTTCTCCCTCACTGAATTGTGGAGCATGTATGACAAAGATATGAAGGACAGGCACAAAGAAAATGTTGAGCTTGCTGAAAGAAATTTCAAACTAGTTGGAGAAAAGAGGAAGATGGAGGAAGATCTTAGGTTTTTCAAACTGGACTTTGCTAAAATGGTTGCTGACAAGGAGGATGCTATCACAAAGTTGGGCAATGTTAGGTTGGCTCTAAGTGATCTCACAGAGGAGATGGAGAAGAAGAACCTGGCAGACCATGGTTGTACCAATCTTCATCAGGTACTTAGGGCAAAGGCAGAGAAAGAGAGGGACCAGCTAGTTGTAGAGAGAGACCAAGTTGTGACAAAGAGGGACCAACTGAAACAAGAGAAGAAAAAACTGGAGTACATCATTGCAGATCTGCTAAAACAGAAACATGGGTACAAGGACAAGATCAAGAAGTCGAAGGAGATATGTGATGATTTTTAACTATGTATTGTGCTGTGGTTTACGGTAGCACTGCAGTTGAATGTGCTCTTATGCACTTAATAAGCTGTAATGCTTTATGTATCTTTATGTCCAAGACTTGTGTTGTGTACTCTGAAGACTTGTGTTGTTTACTCCCAAGAACTAATGTCCAACTTATTATCATTGCATCTTTGGATCAATGCCCTACTTATTAATGTATTTTGTTTGTATCAACTGAAATGTTTGTGGTTGTTTTGCCATAATATTTGCAGAGAACATATAGATCTGTTACCATTTACTTTGTGGTTGTTTTGCCATAATATTGGCATGATCTGTTTTGCACAGAAAATATTTGTGGTTGTTTTGGCATGATCTGTTTTGCACAGAGGATATTTTGCACACATCATATATTGCACAAATCACCGAAAATATTTTGCACACATCACAGCAAATATGTTGCACACAGAGAAAATATATTCTAAAGAGAACATTTACTTTGCACAGAACAACTCCACGGAACATATATTTGCAGAGAATTTTAACAGCAGGAGATAAACAAGGATAACTTCACAGTGCCATACATAGGTTCATAATGCCATACAAAGGTTTAACAAACATAGGTTCTGAGTGCCATAGTGCCATAGTGCCATAATGCCATACATAGGTTCGTAAAATGTCATAATTAAAGTGATGTAATGCCTGATTTAGCACACATGCACTTGCATACAGACTTCAAATTTGAGCATTTAGTAGTTCCCACTAGCATAGAAGTACCCCTCCATCCACTTGCTCATGTACTTTGTCCTACTTGGCCTACTGCCTGCAGGCTGGCTAGTAGAAGCTTCTGCAGAACTTCTTGGAGGCTTGAACCTTGCTCCTCTTCCAGCAGCAGCAGATGAAGTAGCACCCCTTCCAAGAGTAGAAGCAGACCTTGCTCCTCTTCCAGCAGCAGCAGATGAGGCTCCTCCCCTTCCAGCAGCAGGAGCTGAGGCTGCTCCCCTTCCAGTAGCACCCCTTCCAGCAGTAGTCTTTGCACCTCTTGCAACAGCAGGAGAGGAATTTGTAGTAGATGATGATGGTGCACCCCTAGCACTTCCAGTAGCTGATGAAGCTGCACCATGGTGCCATTCAGGTACAGTCCTGTTTGCCTGTAATTAAAAAATTAGACAACTTTATAATAATCAGTCAATAGAAATGAACACTCAAGTAATTTCAAAATGAAAATACCATGTGCTTGTTCCTCCTGATTTGCAAATCAGGCCTTAATGGCTTAGGACAACTTGTGTACTTGTGTCCTTGCAGCTTGCAGTTCCCACATGTTATAGTAGCCATCCTAGAAGTCTGTTTTGCTTGAGGTGGCTCAAACTTCCCTTTTTTTCCTTTTCTCTTCTGCTGGCCCCTTCTTGTCATCTTTGAACTGTGGTGGTTCAATGTCAGGTGTTGGAGTTTTCACCCAGCTATCTTGACCAGGAACAGGGTAAATTACTGGCTTATATGCCTCCAAGTACATAGATTTCTTGAAGAACACATTGATATGATCCTCTAGCAGCTGTTTAGACCTATAGATGGCAGAACAAGCATGGTTGCAAGGAACTCCAGTGATGTCCCATTTCCTGCACCCACATATCTATATGTTTGTGTCAACACCATAGGTCTTGTCTCCACTAGTGACTTGGAAAAGTCCTTGGCCAGCTATCAGTGCTTTGCAATCCCTTGCAAACTTCTTGTTCACCTCCAACTTCTCTGCATAGGTTGGTGCAATCTCCCATCTAGCAGATTTTCCACCCTCTCTCTTCTGGTGGAACCTCACTAGGAACTTGTCCTTGATCCCATTGATCATTATGACAATTGGCTTGTTCCTTACATCTAGAATGTACTTATTAAAAACTTCACTTAAGTTATTCACCACCAAATCAGTTTTGCAATTAGTGTCCATTGCATGCCTAGACCAAGCTTTAGCAGGAATTCTTGACATCCACTCCCAAGCAGCAGTGCACTCAGCCTTCATGCTTTCCATGGCCAAATTGAAGTCATGTTCAGTGTAAGCATAGGCAGCTGCATCCATGCATCTCTTCAAATCCTCTCCTCCAAATCCTGCTCTCTGAAAGTTTGCATAGATGTGCCTCAAACAGTACCTATGATGGCAGTTTGGGAATACTGCTGTCACTGCATTGAGTAGACCCTGCATGAAAGTGAATTGAAATAATTTTTAAATGATTTTATATGATTTTAAATGATGTTAAATGATTTTATATGAGTTAATATGATTTTATATGATTTAAAATGATTTTATATGAGTTAATATGATTTTATATGAGTTAATATGATTTTATATGAGTTAATATGATTTTATATGAGTTAATATGATTTTAAATGATTTTATATGATTTTATATGATTTAAAATGATTTTAAATGTTTTTATATGATTTTATATGGGTTAATATGATTCTATATGATTTAAAATGATTTTATATGATTTTAAAATGATTTAAAATGTTTTTATATGAGTTAATATGATTTTATATGACTTTGATGATCAACTAGTCTAGATTGGTCACCTAGGCTATCTATGCCTAAGTGTCGACAAGAAGGGTTACGACTCAACACCTACCAACTAGTCATGATGGCATCACTTTGATGATGGATATGTTCTTTGATACCACATGGGTCACCCTAGGACTCCTATCTATGCCTAAGTGTCAACAAGAAGGGTTACGACTCGACACCTACCAACTAGTTATGATGGCATCACTTTGATGATGGATATGTTCTTCGATACCACATGGGTCACCCTAGGACTCCTATCTATGCCTAAGTGTCGACAAGAAGGGTTACGACTCGACACCTACCAACTAGTCATGAACAAGTAAATGAACTAAATCAACATGTAAATGAACAAGTAAATGAACTAAATGAACAACTAAATAAACAAGCAAATGAACTAAATGAACAACTAAATAAACAAGCAAATGAACTAAATGAACTAACCTTCTGTCTATCAGACATGAATGTGTACTTTCCAAACTTGCCCTCTTCACTTCCTCCTAGAGCATACTTTAGCTATGTCAAGAACCAGGACCAGTTAACTGTATCTTCAACTCCAACCACTCCAAAGGCAATGGGGTACATATTGTTGTTTGCATCCCTTCCAGTAGCTGCTAGTATCTGTGCACCACTAGTCAATTTGATGAAGCAGCCATCTAGACCTATGAATGGCCTACATCCATTCAAGAAGCCCTCACAACATGCATTCAAACTGAAAAATAGACCATGGAACCTTGGTCCAGCAGTAGGATTTTCTCTGGTTTTGCCACTAACAGTAGTGACAATGCACCTAGATCCAGGATTTGTAAGCTTCACAGTCTCCAAATAGTCTCTCAGTCTCTTATATTGCTTCTTGTGATCACCAAGCACAATCTATTTTGCTTTCTTCTTAGCCCTCCATGCCATCATCCTAGGAATCTCAAGCCCAAATTGCCTCTTTGCCTTGTCAACAAATAGCAGGTACAGTAGTGTTGGGATCTGATCTGATGGTCTCAAGCATTTTGTTGCCAAGCCACCTTGAACTAATCCTAGTTTTCTCAGACTGGGTGGGACATGTGTGCTCCAACCTCATCTTCTTAATGCAGAAAGTGTGCTCATTTGTTATCTGTGCTGCTACCATGTAGAACTGACAACCATCTCCCTCACAGCAAACAATTACCCTATCACTGCAGTTTCTGTGGTATTTATATCTTCTAAGTTGTTTCACATGCAAATTGACAAGGGCCTCTCTGAATTGGTAAACATCTTTGAAACAGAGCTTTAGCTGGAATTGCTGTTCTGGATGCATCCTGTCCTCATCATACCAGACCATAGGTGGTCTTTTCTTAGCCCTACTCCTTCTGCCAGAGCTGATAACAAAGGACATTGGTTCATTTCCATCATCATCTGCTTCAAAGCATGTATCTTCCTCTTCTGAAGATGGAAACCAATCAGGATTAATGCTTGGACCAGCACTAGAGTGGGACCTACTTGTAGGACCTGGCCTCTTTGCCTTCTTCTTAACAGGCTCAGGAACTGGCATCTCTTGGGCCTCCTCATCATCTTCTTCCTGCTCCATGTCATATATGTCTTCAGGATCTGTGTCCCCCTCACAGTGTGTACTTGACATGTATTCAGCTCTCTTCCTCTTTATTTCAGAAAGAGTTTCATCTAGCTCAGGTTCCTCTGTCCTCCTATTTGCAATTTGTTCTTCTACACACTGCACTGAATCTGAGTCATCTTCTTCTTCTCCTGCATGTAAGTGGTCAACATCAACTACAAAATCTTCATCACTGCTTGAACCTTCCTCACTAACTGCATTGTCCTCCTCATCAGTGTCCATGCCTACAGGAATTGCTTCCTCACTAACTGCATTGTCCTCCTCATCTGAGTCAAACTGAAAATCAGCATAATTGACACTTACTTCAGTGTTAAGCTGTGTCCCAAGATGGAACTGACAGTTTGGAGGAACTGATTTGAGTGGCAAAAAATTTACACTTTCCTGTGTCCCAAGATGTAACTGACAGTTAGGAGCAACTGATTTGTGCACAACACCTGATTCAGCAACAGCAAAAACAACAGGTGCCTCTTCTTCTATTTTCTGTGCATGTTGATCTTCTCCAACTGGTGGTTCAATAACTACCTTTCCCTTTCTAACTGTCAGTGACAATGTCTGGGTGCTCTCAAATTGTCTCAGCATGTGAACTACTTCAATGTTGCCTTTAATGACACAAATACCTTGCAGCCCTATATTTTCCTCTTTCAAGTAGCAAAGACTGTCATCCTTACAGTATCCATTGCTGACCATTACATTGACCAAACTACCATAAGTGATTTCTCTTTCAAACATCTTAACAAGAGCATACTTCTCTCCAGGAAACTGGAAATAGATTGACCATAAATCTTCAGGCCTAAAATAGACATACAAATGAATATTAACAAGTCAATTGTATTAACATAACTGACCATTATATCTGACAATTATAATGAACTATTTTAAATTATACTAACATGGCAAATCAGTACTAACATTACTATCAGTGTAAGCAAAATTTTAAATTACAGTAACATGACAATGCAGTGTAAGCAATTCAGGCCTAAAATAGACATATATTAACAAGACAATATCTTCAAGCCTAATATAGCTCAGACTGGTTACAATGCAGTGTAAAGCATTACAATGCAGTGTAGCAATACCATAAATGAACACTACAGTGTGATTTTCTCCAAAAATTCAGAACCATACAGTACTACTCAGATAACTGAACCCTAACTAAAGATGTGATATTCGACAAATATTTAGGAATACAATCACTTCTAAATGACTAACAAATCAATGTATAAAACAGATCCTGCAGTAAGGAGGAAAGATTGAAAGAACAGATTTTGAAAGATTCAGATTACCTAGTTGAAGATGGGGCGAACGGGAGCACATCCGCGGGACCAATCTGCGAAGCTGCTTCCTCTGTACCATGCTCCGGCGACAGGCCCGCCGCCGCGGCAGACTCTGGATCTAGGTCGTAGCTGCCATCGGTGTGGGGGCCGATGACCCCGCATTGCGGGGGCAACAGCTTCTGCCCTGAAGTAGTACCACCGCCCTCGCCGCTGAGTGCGGCGTCGCCGTTTCCGTCGACTCCTTGTGCGCCGTCGCCGCCGGAGCTGGTCGCCATCGGAGCGGAGCGGGGAAGGACCGAATCGAGTGGATTGAATCGAGCGGGGGAAGGGAACAGACGGCTTGACCTAGTAGACGGACGCGCCGAAACGACCGTCTCTCGCCGTCTAACGGCGTCCGTCAACACGCACCACGTCAGCCCGACAGGCGGGACCCACCTGTCGGATTCGCTGTTTTCTGGGCTAAAACGCAGCGTCAGTGCTTCGCGTTACAAATTAGACCCATTGTTGGTGGTTTTGTGTGCCCTGCCACTAATGTGGTACCGATCTGTTACCCTAGCCCATAATGTGGTGGTTTTGGGTAAATAACTCCTTTTTATTGGATGTGCATGCGCTATTCTTGTATGTGAATTACAACTCAGTCCGGCCCAAAATCCTATTACATTTGCTCTCGGATACTATCTCCAATTAGTACGTGGACTAATTAATGCATTTTTTCCCCAATAAAAATTAATGTTTTTTCAAAAATCCAAGTAGTTGACCGGTCCTGGCAATGCACAACAGCTGGATGACCATAAGTCGTTTCAGCCTCAATCTCCTTACGTCCAGAGGCTTTTGGAGTTTTTTTTTACGTTGTCCTTTTCCCTTTTAAAGGCAGAGTCCACAGTTTTTTATAAAGAAAAGCACAGTCCGTGTGTTTGATTCCTTTTCTCAACCGGTGATTCTCTTTCCGGTACGTGTTTCAGATTGTGTTTTTTTACATGTACCATACATGCATATGCACAGACGTGACAACATGCTAGTCCAAATAAGTTGGTAAATACATGTTAGCATGTTACGTAAATACTTTTAATCCCAGCCATTATTACTAAGATCAAACGGTGCAAAAAATATTAGCATATGTGGATAAACGTGGTAGCTTATTTGTCTCTTGTTTTAAGTATATAATAGATAGAAGATAGATAGATAGATAGATAGATAGATAGAAGATACAAATAGTGATGAAAACAGGCATGCCACAATCATTCTCGACAAACAAAAGACCACCAAATATCTAAGGAACACTTGTTAACAGCAGAGCTCTACAAACACTTGTTAGTACATGCTTTCTTGGCCTCATTTTCTTCTTGTTCTGATAGCAATTCGTTGACGGGCTACACACGGCGCACGCATGGACCAGCCAGCTCTGGCTCGGTTCGGTCAGCATGTCCCCGTCCTGCTCTTTCTCCATGTCACTGTCTCTCGTTTATAGGGAGAATAGTGCAGCTGCCAGGCTGGGGAGATAACATTGGGCTGCAAAGGACCACATGTTCCACTGGCTGAATTCTCAACCGCACAGCGCTGCAGATGAGAAGGCCTTATCTCAACTCTGAAGAACGTCTCCTCTAGAACAACAAACCAATGGAATAAACATACTGCGAGAGGTCCAACCATGGAGCTCGCCATGCTAGCCATCCGCCCTCTCACTACCAGAAATTATCTAGTTGCCGACAGCCTCATCTATGCCGACGGCACCCGTCGGCATAAATGGACATATGCCGACGGCCAAGGGCAGGCCGTAGGCGTAGAATAGCCGTCGGCATATGTGTATCTATGCGGACGGGGGCCGTCGGCATATTACGGCCGTCGGGACAGCTCGCGGTATGCCTACGGGCACCGTCGGCATAGAAGAGGCCGTCCGCATAGAAAGGGCCCACCTACCCGATTAGCGGCGACCGTTTGACGGCGTCAAAACTACGCCGACGGGGGATAACGGCGGCCGTCGGCATAGAATTGCTAACATCACCGATCCGCGCCGTCGACACGTCATCGATCCGAGGGAGTGAGGGCCTGTGGTGTGGCAGAGATATGCCGACGGCATAGCCGTCGGCATAGTCCTAGCCCATGCTATCTGCCATGTCATCAATCCGCGTGCAATGCCATGTCATCGATCCGTGGGATCGTAGCTCCGTGTGCGCAGCTATGCCGACGGCCTTGCCGTCGGCATACCTTTATTTTTTTATTTTTAGTTTATATATTTATTATTTTGTGTTTTTTCACAACATAAATGTGCCTTATCTAAACAAAAAACATTCCCGATGGTATATCGATTGCCCCCCTCACGGACGTCACTGCCGCCGTGTCACGGAGGGGGGAAACGGACGACATGGAGGGAATCTGGTTAGAGGGGGGATTCAGGGTGGCCTTCGGGGTGTAGCTATGCTACCGAAACATCGCATGGGTCCCGATGCATGTGTGAAAGTGTTCTGGCATGCGTAGATGCCCGTCTTGGGGCTCCATGGTGTGGCCCCCTCCACGGAAGGCAGAGCAGCCGTCACTTGGAGGGGGGAAGGTGCGGGTGCGGTGGAACCGGAGGGAAGCTAGTGTTGGGTTGGGTCCAAACCGTGTTCGGGGATGTTGCTATGGGCTGACCTATCGCAACCAGGTGGAAGAGTCTACCGGTCAAAGCCCGCCCGGCGAAAGTCGAAGGGCTAGATCTACTCGTCG
>NC_041384.1:764864184-764865378 GCF_002162155.2 Triticum dicoccoides | reverse complement strand
TCCTGATGCATGTGTGAAAGTGTTCTGGCATGCGTAGACGCCCGTCTTGGGGCTCCATGGTGTGGCCCCCCTCCACGGAAGGCAGAATAGCCGTCAGTTAGAGGGGGGGATGGTGCGGGTGCGGTGGAACCGGAGGGAATCTAGTGTTGGGTTGGGTCCAGACCGTGTTCGGGGATGTTGCTATGGGCTGACCTATCGCAACCAGGTGGAAGATTCCACCGGTCAAAGCCCGTCCGACGAAAGTCAAAGGGCTAGATCTACTGGTCAACTGGGATTCGGGGTGGCCTTCGGGGTATAGCTATGCCACCGAAACATTGCACGGGTCCCGATCTACGGCTGTGGCCGGCGGCCTCCGGGGGCTAGCATGCCGCCAAATCTTGCGTAGGCGGCCTCTCACAAGTCTGGAAGTGTTGTGGCGGTTGCAAACGCCCGGCACGCGTGTCCGGGGTGTGCCCCCCCTCACGGACGGCGCCGCCGCCGGCACCTGGAGGGGGGAAACGGACGCGTGGGGTCTACACGGAGGGGATCTTGCTGTGGGTCTGGCCCGGATGTTGCTCCAAAGTGTTCCTATGGGCTGACCTAACACAACCGGGTGGGGAGGTCCACTGGTCAAAGCCCGTCCGTGCAAAGTCAAAGGGCTTGATCCCGTGGTCAAACGCTACAGGGTTAGGCGGGACGGGGGCACTGGGGGGTAGCAATGCCACCGGAGCGTCGCACCGGGCCCTCATACATGCGGGGTGGTGTGGTGGCATGTCCGAAGAGGCGGGACGCGTCTCCGGGGCGTGGCCCCCCCTCACGGACGGCGATGACACGGTAGTAGACGTTCTGCGGTAACGATGCGGCGTCAATATTACTAAATACTCGGAGCGCGATAAAATCATAAGTTCCGGGAGAGGAGAGGGCTGAGCGGTTTAAAAAAATAAAAAATTTATATGAAATAGTAATACATAAAAAAGGAAAATTATAACTATAAAAAATTTAAAAATCTATATAAAATAAAAAAGAATAAATATATAACTATAAGAAAACATTAAAAAAATTATATAAAATAAAAAAACTATGCCTACGGCTAAGCCGTCGGCATAGGTGCCACGTGGCATCACTACATATGCCGACGGCTTAGCCGTCGGCATAGTTGCCTTATCCATATCCAGTCAACCCCCTCCACTCGTTCGTCCCCCGCTAGATCCCACG
>NC_041384.1:764859206-764863293 GCF_002162155.2 Triticum dicoccoides | reverse complement strand
GCCCTCCACCGCCGTCCCTGCTCGCCCGCTGCCCCGGCCGCCCCTGGCTCAGCCCTCCACCGCCGCCCCCTGCTCGCCCGCTGCCCCCTCGCCGTCCCGGCTGGCCCGGTGAGCTTTTTTTCTTCTTCATTTTTTTGCATTTTTACTGCTTGTTATGTGATAGATGCATGTTGTATGGATGAATGGATGGATTGATGTATATTTGTTAGTTATTTTATCATGATGATCTTGCTAAAAAAATGTTGTCAAATGTATGTGATAGATGCATGTTGTCAAATGTTGTCAAATTTGAAGAACAAAATTGGTATATTTGAGATGTTGTCAAATAGCTATAGTTTCATTTTGTGATGTTGACAAAATTGGTATCTGATGAGTAGTTATTTTATCATGATGATCTTGCTAAAATAAATTGAAGAACAAAATTTGACACTTGATGAAAATTAGGATTTGAAGTATCATGATGATCTAAAACCTTGACTAGATGTCATTAGCAATATGATTTTTTTCATAGTTTGAAGTGTCAATGCTTTATGTGATGTGGTGCCGTCAAATTTTTTGACTCGGTAAAATTTACAGGCTTTGTGGTATTTCATCTCCCTGGAGCCTTCGTCGTCTGGGTTTGGTCCGTGATCCTGCCGCTGCTCGACTACTTCCTCTACAGCGGAGGGTGAGCTACGAATCCACCTTCACCTCCTAGCCTCTTTTAACTAGATTAAATTTTCACATCAAATCGCGTAACCTAGGTCTCCCGTCCGAAAGGGTTGCATCGATAAATATGCATTCAATTGCATATTTATCACCGCAGCTCTTTCGGATTGTCCAGCGCTTTCCACGGACAGCCCGAGGATGTGTAGATTGGGTACATTGTTCATGCTCTACCCCGTTCCAAGACAAGATTTCGGCGGCGCCTCCCTGTTGTTCTCCGCATTTTGCCGAGACGTGTATTTGGAGAACAACGGGGAGGTGCTGCCGAAATTTTGTCTCGGAACGGGGTAGAATGGAGAACGTACTCAATCTACACATCCTCGGGTGGGATTAGGACCCATCTTTACCTATTAGAGATGTAGGTGGATTCAACGCGGTAGAAACTAAAAATTTGATGTGATTAATTTAAGTGAATCCTTAATTATGTTGTGTGGCTTGCAAAGAAGCAGAGGATGGCAGATAATCAGTGGATGTACAGTGGTTTTATCCGTCGGAATCGAGTAACATCAGAGTGGATCGCGAAAACCGATGTGTATTTAAAGGAGATATTCCGTCGTCCAATGAGAATTATCCCACCATGCCCCTGTGCGAGATGTGCCAGACGTCACCGTAGAAATCAGACGGACATGAGTGAGCACCTTCGCACACACGGATATATGCCAAACTTTGACATGCCGCCGATAAATATAGCCGAGCAGGACCGTGGTAGAGAGGAGGTGATGCGACAACTCATCGATGGATATGAGGACGACGGGGTCAGGGCCATGCTAGATGATGTCATTGTTGCAGAGACGGAAAATGCGACACCTTCAGAGAATGAACCAGAGGACCCGGAGGCAACCGCAAAGGCCTTCTTGGAGGTCTTGGCCTCGTCGAAGAAACCTCTTTATGTGGGTGCGAAAATATCTCAGTTGGATGCCATCTCGCAACTGATTGCAGTCAAGGCTGAGTACGGCTGTAGCCAGAAATGCTTCGAAGCATTCCTGGGAGTATGGGCTAACAGCCTCCCTGAGGGTCATGAACTGCCGAAAAGCATGTACGATACAAAGAAAATCATGAAGGCACTCTCTATGGATTATGAGAAAATAGATGTTTGCCCGAAGAATTGCCTTTTGTTTAGGCACGAGTATGCGGATGACAAGTACTGTAGGAAGTGCGGTTCGTCTTGGTACATTGAGGTGGTCGGTGAGGATGGTGAGAAAAAGCAGCTAACCATCCCCGTTAAGGTTCTTCGGTATCTTGATTTTATAAAAAGACTGCAGCGCCTTTTCATCATGAAGGAGTCTGCCAAAATGATGAAGTGGCACAAGGAAGGTATAAGGTACAATCCAAAAAAAATCATACATCCATCGGGAGGGGAAGCATGGAAGTCATTCGATGAAGAATACCCCGAGGAAGCAGCCGAGGCTGGGAATGTCAGAATAGCCATATCAGGTGATGGGTTGAATCCATATGGTATGTCATCCAATCCATACAGCTGCTGGCCTGTGTTTGTAATTCCGCTCAATCTTCCTCCCGGTGCCCTAATGCAACGGAAGACCCTGTTCTTGTCGCTCATCATTCCGGGGCCTGACTACCCGGGGAAGCAATTGGGTGTGTTTATGCAGCCGCTTGTGGATGCTTTGCACCATTCTTGGTACTTTCCGAGGTTGACATACGACCGGGATCTGCAGAGAAATTTCTTGATGAAAGTTTGGTTGCACTATTGCATGCATGACTTTCCCGGCTATGCTCTATTCTGCGGATGGTGTACAAGTGGTAAGATGCCATGCCCAGTGTGCATGCAGGCTCTGCGAATGATTTGGCTGAGTAAGGGTGGCAAGTATGTAGCCTTTGACCTGCATCGACAGTTCCTCCCTCCAGACCATCCAGACAGGGAAGACAAGAAGAACTTCACGAAAGGCCGGGTTGTTCATGAAGTAACCGAGATTCCAACATTTTCGGGGGCAGATGTTCTTGCTCAGCTAAAAGCTCTCAAGCCTAAAGTCAAAGGCAAAGGCAAAGCCAAAGCCAAAGGCTTCGAGGGATATGGTGAGACGCACAACTGGACGCACATTACCCCCTTCTCGCAGCTTCCCTATTTCAAGGACCTCAAACTTCCTTATAATATTGATGTGATGCACACCGAAAAGAATGTGGCAGAGTCCCTTTTCCACACGATCCTCAACATTCCTGATAAGACGAAGGATAACGTAAAAGCTAGAGCCGATCAACAGAGAATTTGTGATAGACTACTATGGAAGGGTACAAAATATATACGAGGTTAAATTCCGCTAGGGGCGTGAGACCCTAAGTCTGCCTGTGTTCAAATGCCGATGGTTCGATCCGCGGGAGGGGGTAAAACATACGCCTTCCATTGGTTTGGTTGAAGTTAAACCATCAACCGTCTATGCCGGAGCCGATCTCTTCATTGCGGCTACCCAAGCTACACAAGTATATTATCTGCCTTACCCATGCCAGAAAGTGTATCTAAAGGGTTGGGAAGTTGTGTTCAAGGTGTCGCCACATGGTAAGCTACCAGACCCGAATGAAGACGATTACTACAACATTAACCCCATGACATACGAGGGAGTGTTCTATCAAGAGCAACCTGATGATGATGATGCTGATGATGTGGTTAGAAACGATGACGCTAGACCATTGGATGATGATGATGATGTGGTTAGAAACGATGACGCTAGACCATTGGGTGATGATGATGTGGACCCAAACGTCGAAGATGCACGGAATGATGGTGAGACCATTGTCAATGAAAATGACATACTTATGCTAGAAAAGTTAAACGAAGACGCTGATGACGAGGAAGAGCCTCCACCTCCGTCGGATAACGAAGATGATATGATTGATAGTGATGATGAGACGGACCGAGAAAGAGGTTAGAACAGTGATGATTCATATGGGTTCTAGCAGATGTACGTTTCAAGTATTTTTTTTCTATAGTTTAGGAATATGCCCTTTTATGCATTTTTATTAATGTGTTTATCATCATGCCTTTTCCTTCATTTCATTAATTTACTAATTTCTTTTTCTCTTTTCAATGCAGGTTCGTGGAACATGGGCAAGGGGAAGGCCGACGGCGTGGGTTTCCTACGCAAGGTCGTCGGCCTGCCTAGTCGGAGTGGTCGAGCACGTAATCCTCCCCCTCGGCTACTTGACGATGACTCCTCACAGGGAGGTCGAGGGAGAGGTGCCCCTAGAGGAGGAGGGGGCGGGGGGAGAGCCTCTAGAGGACGAGGTGCTGGGGGGAGAGCCACTACAGGGGGTCGCGGCCAGAAAGAGCGCACCCTCACCGACTTAGGGGTGTTGTCTTCGAGGCCCTCCTCTAGTGAGGTACCCTCCTCTAGTGAGGTACACTCTAGGGAGGAGGAGGAGGAGGAGGAGG
>NC_041384.1:764846896-764859196 GCF_002162155.2 Triticum dicoccoides | reverse complement strand
CCTCACCGACTTAGGGGTGTTGTCTTCGAGGCCCTCCTCTAGTGAGGTACCCTCCTCTAGTGAGGTACACTCTAGGGAGGAGGAGGAGGAGGAGGTGGTGGTGGAGGAGGTGGAGGAGGAGGCAGGCGAGGAGGAGGAGGAGGAGGTTGGGGAGGAGGTTGGGGAGGGGGAGGCAGGCGAGGAGGAGGGTGGTGGCGGGGATGATGGTGGTGATGGGAAGGGGGTTGACAAGAAGGGGTGGCTGCGTGGCAACGCAAAGCTACCAAAGCAGGTTCCTGCTACTGAGGAGCAGAAGTGGCTCATTGAGCCCACGGGAAAAGAGTAAGTGGTTCATTATTTTGCTTGTCACATGCTTATTCCGGTTGTTATTTATTTTGCTTGTCACATGCTAATAGTTCATTCTTTTGCAGCAACTGGATATATTCTAAAGGGGTCTGTATTCCCAACGGCCTCATCACCGTCTTGCTGAAGTTATATTGGCCGGGGTTGTACTGTCCTGATCCAGTCAGGCAGCCAGACCGTCGGGTTTTGGCCACGAGCTGGGACCACTGGGAAGCGGCCCGCCACGCGGACCATGAGACCCATGCCAAGGCCGTGATCACTACTTTCTGGGTGAGTTCTCTTCAGAAGCACAAGTCCATTCTAGTTTCATGAATGATTTAACTCATGGCTTCTTCCATTCTTGTTTCATGCATGATTGTAGACATTCTATCAAGTTCTTCCGGAGCACAGGGCTAGAGCAGACCAGATCGTGCTGCGCCAATGCAAGAAGAAGGCCCGCCAGATGCAGTATGAGGTGCGCTATGTGGCCATCTCCACATACTACCACGACTATCTTGGTGTGAAGATGACCAAGGAAGAAGCGCGGAGGATGGCCATTACCTTGGAGAGGCCCGAGTTCTTGGCGGTAAGTATAAAAGATTTTTCATTATGCTTTCATTACCTTGTGGTACATTATGCTTTATGCTTTATGCTTCTATAAACACCAATTTGGACACACCTACATGCCATTATGCTTTTATTATGTAGGTGTGTCCAAATTGGTGTTATGGAAAAGACGAGTCCTGGGCGGCATTGGTGGATCTTCGGTGTGATGAGGCTGGAGCCTGGGAGGCTGTGAGAACCAAAAATAAGGCTAACCGAGGGATGGAAGGAGTACATGCTCAGGGAAACCGAAACCACTATCTCCACAAGGCAGTTAATGTATGACTAACCCCATTAAACATTCTTCTTCTTCTATTTACCATCACTTTCTTATGTATGACTAATCTCTGTTTGGTGGTGCAGGAGGAGAAACTGAAGCGGCCGCTCTCAGACATGCAGGCGTGGGAGATCGCCCATACGCGGAAGGACTCCAAGCCTGGCGAGCCCCAGTACTACGGCAAGAAGACCGCGGGGAGGAAGCAGGCCTACTCCGAAGCGTATCTGAAGTTGCATCCTGACACACCTGACCCCATTGCGGCGCCTCTGGACGACAGGGCGGTGGTGAGCATGGCGCCCAAGGAGCACGGTCGGGAGGCAGTTCTCGATGCTGTGATCACTCCTAGTATCTCCTACACACAGCTTCGTCGGATCGACCCGAGCCTGAGCCAGCGCACGAGCCAGCCAGTGACCAGTACACAGTCCCTCTTTCAGGAGCAACAATCTGTAAGTATTTTCCCTCTTATCTTCATTGCTCACTTCATTTTCCGCATTTAGTAGTTTTATGAGTTCCATCATGTCATACCGTAGGCCTACATGGAGTACACACGCCAGGAGACCATGGCGTGGCATCAGAGGCTTTATGAACACCAAGTGCAGAGGGATAGCCAGATGCACCAGGCTTTTCAGGATATGGCGGCCGGCAGGTGTCCTCAGTTCCCTCCAGCACAATGCCCTCCAGCACAACCAATGCTGATGAGCTTTGAGGAGTTTGTGGCACATAATGCTGGCCCCTCGCCGGTTAGTTCATCCCCAATCTATTCACCCAAAGCATGTCATGCCTTTCAACACAGTCATATATCCCGTGCATATGTCTTTTCAACATCCAGGGAACATGTGGATCTACCGTTGGCGGCGGTCTTCGCAGCACTCCGGAGACACGGAGCCCGACCACTCCGATCCACGGAGGCGGAGGCGGTCTTGGCGGTAGCGCTGCCGCTAGCAGTGACGACCTGGGCTTTGGCCGTCTTGGCGGTGACGACCTCCGCGGTGCTCGATGATCCTTGTGTGGTGATGATGCTTGAGATGACTTGTGTGTGGTGATGACCATTTAGATGACTTGTGTGCTTCTCTATATGCTTATGTTGGTTGTGATGATGTTCATTTAGAGACTTGTGTGTGATGATGCTTATGCATATATTGTTGTGATGGTGCCGGATGATATCCCGTTGTGTTTTATATGTCTATCTCATCATATATATCTGTTGATATGTGCTGCTCTTTGAATTGAATTGATCTGAAAACAAACAGAAAAAAGAAAAAAAAAGCAAAAGCAAACTAGTGTGAGCTCCCAGTAGCTGACACGTGGGCACCTATGCCGACGGCCTAGCCGTCGGCTTAGTTTAAAAACTGTGCCAACAGCTAGGCCGTCGGCATAGGCGCCCACGTGTCAGCTACTGAGAGCTCTGTATGAAGGACTATGCCGACGGCCTGGCCGTCGGCTTAGTTTCACATTATGCCGACGGCCAGGACGTCGGCATAGCCCTGGTCCTAGAGCAGCGGCTGGTCGCCACGTGGCACACCTATGCCGACGGTCGAGCCGTCGGCATAGTTTTTGACTAAGCCGACGGCTAGGCCGTCGGCATAGTGGTGCCACGTGGCGACTGTTCGTTGGGCAGACTTGACGGCGGCCGCCGTTAGGCGTGATAGTTGCCGACGACCAGGGCCGCCGGCTTAGATGTACGGCCCCCGTCGGCATATCATATATGCCGACGGCTTTTCTATGCCGACGGCCTCCCTGGCTGTGCCGACGCATATGTTGCCGACGGCCCTATGCCGACGGGGGCCGTCGGCATAGGCATATCCCGACGGGACTCAGGCCTATGCCGACGGCCCTGGCCGTCGGCATAGGGGGCGATTCTGGTAGTGTCTCCTCTTGGAGCTGGGGGACCTGCTCGCAGGCGAGTTCGCCCTTGAGAAGCGTGTGAGGAAAGGCGTCGAGTCTCTTAGCAAGGAGATGTTGCTGATGCAGGCTGCCCTTGGCAAGGTGGCGAAAGTGCCGCCCGAGGAGCTCGATGAGGGGGTCAAGATCTGGGCAGGAATGGTAAGGGACCTGGCCTACCAAATGGAAGACATCGTGGATGTCTTCATTGTGTGTGTGGATGATTTATCTGCCAACCCAAAGAACAGAGTGAAGAAGTTGCTTAAGAAGACAGGCAAGTTATTCAAGAAGGGCAAAGATCTTCATCGAATCTCCGATGCTCTAGAAGAAGCAGTTACTCAGGCTAAGCAGCTGGCTGAGTTGTGCCAAAGGTACGAGCTCGAGACACTGAACACCCGCATTGGTGCTAGCATTGATCCTCGCACCATAGCTCTGTGCACAGATGTGAGAGAGCTTGTCGTCATCGAAGAACCACGAGACGAGTTGATCAACAAGTTACTTCAATTGGTCGAAGCATCCGTTGAAGACAGTCTCTGTTGTTGGATTTGGTGGGTTACGCAAGACAACCCTTGCTAAAACAGTGTATGACAAGATCAAAGTGCAATTTGATTGTAGTGCTTTTGTTTCGGTTTCTCGGAATCCGAACATGAAAAAAATCTTGAAGAATATCCTTTTTGAGCTCGACAAGAAAATGTATTCAAACATACATAATACGTCACGAGAAGAAAAGCATCTCATCGACGAACTCATTGAATTTCTTAATGACAAAAGGTATGCTTATGTTTTCATGCTATAGATCGATAGCCATTTTGCTTAGTAAAATAATGGCCATGAAGTATTGGTGCAATTACATTCTAAAAGGGTATTGTTGATGAGTTGAAGATTTACAGTGTTCATATAATTCCTTGAGTTTACTATGGTCCATTTTACTCTACATATAAATATATAATCCATAGTCTCTACATATAAAAAACCTTACATATATCTTCCTTTATTGGGTTGTGAACTAACTCACATAATATATTCGTACAGGTACCTCATTGTAATTGATGACATATGGAATGAAAATGTGTGGCAATTAATCAAGTGCGCTTTCTCCAAGAATAGTCTTGGAAGTCGAGTAATCATGACAACCCGTATCTTCAGTGTCTCTGAAGCATGTTGCTCTTCTGCTGGTGATATTTATAGGATGAAACCTCTTTCTGATGATGTCTCAAGAAGGCTCTTCTATGAAAGAGTATTTTCTTCCGATAAAGGATGTCCTCATGAGTTGATGGAAGTATCTAAACACATCTTGAAGAAATGTGGTGGAATACCATTAGCCGTTATTACCATAGCAAGTCTTCTAGCTAATAATCATCGGATGAAACCAAAGGACCAATGGGACACCGTGCTCAACTCCATTGGTCATGGACTCACAGAGGATCGTAGTGTAATTGAGATGAAAAAGATACTATTGTTCAGTTATTATGATCTACCTTCTTATCTTAAGCCATGTTTATTATATCTAAGCATCTTTCCAGAAGATCACGAGATTATTAGAGGCAAGCTAATATTGAAATGGATATCCGAAGGATTTGTGTATAGTGAAGAAGAAGAAACTAGCTTATATGAGCTCGGTGACTACTACTTCAATGAGCTAGTAAATAGAAGTATGATCCAGCCAATAGGCCTTGATAATGAAGAAAAGGCAAAAGCTCGTCGTGTACATGACATGGTGCTAGATCTTATATGTTCATTAGCAAGCGAAGAGAACTTTGTCACTATATTGGATGGCACCGAGAGAAAAGTACCTAACTCGCAAAGCAAGGTCCGCAGATTGTCAATCCAAAATAGCAAGGTAGATGTGGCTACCATCAGTATGACACAAGTAAGATCTATTACTGTTTTCACGAATGATATTGTTGATCAGCTGCAGAAAATTTCAAGTTTTCAAGTTGTGCGTGTGTTGGATTTAGGAGATTGTCCTATTCTGGATACCAGGACTTTTTTGAATTTGAGGTACCTACGACTGAACGGTGACGGGGTTAAGGACTTTCCAATGGAAATTGGAAAGCTACAGTTTTTGCAAGTCTTGGATATTAGTGGAATGAGTATAAAAGAAATGCCGCCAAGTGTTATTCGGCTAAGACGTTTGATGTACCTACATATTGGCCGGGGTGTGAAGCTCCCATCTGGGATAGGTAACTTGACTTCCCTAGAAGTGCTACTTGGTCTAGAGGTGGGCAAGTTTTCTTCGTGTGGTTTCAATCACCATCTTGTGAAAGAGTTGGGCCACCTGACCATGCTGAGGGTGCTCCGGTTTTTGTGGGGTGATTTGGATGGGAGCACCTGTAGAACTTTGGCCAAATCCCTAATTAATCTGCACAAGTTGGAAGTTCTACAGAATTATGTCAAAGGTGGATGCGTTGATCTCATGCGCGTAGGCTGGGTTCCCTCTCCACAAATCCGCAGATTACGAATTATTGGTTGATCATTTTAGGCATTGTCCGCATGGATTAATCCTTCATTAATTGCTTCCGTTCATGTCCTATCTAGCAATAACAGTGAGTGAAGTGCGATCGGAGGACACTCAATTTCTTGGGATGTTGTGTGCCCTTCGTTATCTCGATCTACGTGTTGAGGGCAACTTCTCAGAAGAGAATCATGTGGTGGAAATGTCTGTTGTCACCACTGATGCATTTCCATGTGCGACTGAGTGCTACTTTCTAGGAATTGTGTCTACGCCATCTATATTTCCGCAAGGAGCCGGGCCAAGGCTTAAGGAACTTTGCTTCGACTTCCCAGCTATTTGGATCGGCCGTGCCGACTATAATTTAAGCATGGGGCATCTCCCTTCCCTCGAGGCTGTGTATGTGAACCTTTTGTGTATGGAAGCCAGCAATGAGGTGGTGGACGAAGCAGTTGCGGCTCTAAGGGCCGCAGCCGAAGACCATCCCAACCATCTCGGCATTCTTCTAAAAAAATACCATCCCGACATTGAAATCAACAAAACATACGAATAGGAAGATACAATTTTTGTATGCACCGCTTTATCAATTTCAGGCAAAGGAAGATGGGAAGCCTGCATGTTCTTAGAGGCTGTTTGGTTCCTGTCCTCGCTATTTTGTGCATGGCCGAAAGCCTCCCTGACATGTGCCTAGGGTGTGTTTGGTTGATGTCCTGAGAATGTGTAAAGTAGCCTGGCCTGGATGCACGACCAACGTAGTTAGCCTGGCTTGGCACCCTAGCTGCTTCATTAGCCTGGCCAGGCGTCCCTTTCCCCACGCCTGGCGGGAGCAGCAGCTGCCTGGGATTGCTAATCCCATCAATTAGTTAGCGATCTGGCGTTTCTTATTCTATACTAGTACACCTTTTTCATCTGTCACTTGTTCTTCTCGTACCAAGGCTGGAGGCCTCCAACCAAACGCTCCACCTCTAGGCGTGCCTGATCAGGCAGAAAATACCTACTCACTCAGGCTACTTTCAGGCACTACATTTTACCAGGCAAGCAACTCATGCCATGATCCAAACTGTTCCTTAATCCTTTTGATTTCGCCAAGTGTTGAGTAGCCCTTTTCCCTTCTTTTCAGTCACGTGGATCAAGGGCTTGGTCCGCCAAGTGTTGAGTAGCTCTTTTCTCCCGTTTAGTTTCTTTGGCACTGCAATGTGAATTTGGCGTTGGTTAAATATCAACTGTCTCCCGCATGAGAAGGTTTCATATCGAGTGCCCATGATTAAATTAGCAGAGAATGGACTAGTAGCATGTGTATGAACTGTGAACTATGTTTCCGTTCTTCTTTCTGTTACAATTAACTGAACCATTTATTTGTAAGTTCGTGCTTCCAAATGGCGCTGGAGGTAGCAGGAGCTAGAGATTCAAATATAGACTACATGCAGAGAAAAATAAGTGAATCCGCATTCTAAAATAGGATGTATATAGTCTGTATTGAAATTCATAAAAAAGGGGTTATATTTAGAAACGGAGGGAGTAGCAGCTTAATTTCATACTCGATGTTTATTCCAGGCCAGTAAATTAAGATATCGCAATCAGTTTGCAAGAATTTTCTAAAGTTTCACCTTGTATTTGTCATGTTGGTTTAATAAAATGAAGTAAATGGGGGGAGTCAGCAGTGTTGTTTGGAATTGCAGCGTACATTCTTCATCTTTCACACTACTGGAATTGTCTTCTTTGCCAAGTGCCTAGAAAACTCGGTAAACTCTTTGCCCAGTGCAGCTGCTAGGGTTCATACCTATATGCCGAGCAAGTGTTTGTGTTTCAACTTTTAACTTAGAACTAGAGCATTGTTGTATGCATATGAATCTGCAAGAAAGTATTTTGCATTTTATCTTCTCGAAAAATTATTTCTTTGCATTTAGTTTGTCATGCACGCATGACGAGAGGTAAAGAGGGGGGCCTGCCGAGTTAGAACCCGGGCCGCACAGGTGGATTGTAGGATGGCGCCAGATAGATTGCTCCTAGTCCACATGCTTTGTGGTGGGAGGCGAGGGAACACTAACCCCTCACCAGCGCCAACGATAGTAGGCTAGCCCGGTATACGCTCCCATGACTTGTCAGCGTACTGTGCATTGGATGTTTTATCGGTTTTTGGTCATGTTATTTACTTCAGCCGGTTTCTATTAAAAAAGTTATCTAAAATTTAAAAATGTCTAGGAATTAAAAGTGTTTTTCAATCCTCAAAAAAGTGTTCATAAACTTTTAAAAATATTCAGGAATTGTTTTAAGTAATTTAAATATGTTTGTGAATTTGAAATTTGTTTGTCAAATTGAAAAATGTTCATGAAATAAAAAGTACTCATAAATTTAAAATTGAATTGAATTTAAAAAACAATTCTTGGATTTCAGAAACTATTCATGGATTTGTAAAACAATTCACAAGTTTAGATTTTTTTTGAAATCTAGAATATTTTCACAAATTTGAAAATTATCTTGAACTATAAAAATGTAAGTAATTTTCAAAATAACCAAGAATATAAAATAAATAAAGTAATAAAAATAAAAACATATAAAGGGAAAAATAAGAAATAATAAGGGCATGTACAATGGTTGATAAAACAGTCTTATCTGAAGTCTTGCATGTAATTTAGAGATGACAAAAAAATATGTCTATAATGGGTTATATCTTAGCCTTATCTTTAATAACTAGCCATTTCTTAAAACATGGCGAGACAAATTATGCTAAGAGATCATCTCTTGTCTTATCTTAAATAAGAGAAGACAAGCCTTTTCTTATGAGTTCTTTCTCCTCCACCTTATTATTTATCCTACGTGGCATTCTTAAGATAACACCATTGTACATGCCCTAAAGAACAAGGAAGGAAACGGAGCCTTCCTAAAACTAGAAGTCACGAGCACGTTATGTGGGCACTGCACAAGTCAGGCGGCGCTCGGGTGGGGCTTTGAGGGTGTGAATTTGGGCCAAACGTGTTGGTCGACAGGTGTTGACCAAACTCGCAGTTTTGGGCCAGCTCAAGTAGTGCAGATCACTCTTCCGGTTTTAGGAAGGTTTATAAAACCTACATAGACTGTTTTTTGTTTCATTTTGTTATTTTTCTATTTATTTTTTTGCATTTTCATTTTCATTTGATTTTCTTATCTTTATTAATTAATTAATTTCCCTTATTCTTTTTTCTATTTTTTCGTTCCTTTTCCCATAGTTCATTGTAAACATTTGTTTAAAATAATGAACATATTTTGTTCATCTAATTAATTTTTTATAAAATTATAAATTTGTTCATAGAAAAAAACTTGTTCATCGATAATTTTCTTCAAACTATTAAATAATTGTTCATCAAATATAACAAAATGAACGTTAATTTCAAATATGTTCACCGTATCCAAAACTTACTCATCCAGTAATTTATTTTTTCGTGGAACTCATAATTTGTAATCGTGAACATTTAATCAAAATATTGAACAATTTTTGAGTCTGAGAATATTCTTTCAAATTCGTGAATAATTTTTCATGAACAACTTTTTAAATTTTGAAATTTTTCGAATTTGTCTGCAGTTTTACAAGTCATAAACCTTTTTCAAAATCATGAAGATTTTTTGAATTCAAGAAATTTTTTTAACAAAATTCACAAACATTTTGTCGAAATCCATGAACATTTTTTAAAATTCATGAACCTTTTTATGATACAATACGCCGAATTAGTGTATTGTTTTAGCCTATAACTAGAGAGAAAACGTTATTGTTGTATGGATGTGCTTAAATGATATTTATGCACCGCATGTCCACAAAAAGAGTATGTTGCATTTTGTTCTCTCTGCCAATGATTTCTAAGCAATTGTTTTTTGTCTTGCGAATATTATGAGGGGTAGAAAGTGGGACCTGGCCCAGTTAGAGCCCAGGCCGCACAAGTGGGTTGGCATGTGAGAGATTTATAGGCCGCGAGAGCTATTTCTCCTATCCAGCAAGATGGTAGGACGTCTCGCTCTAGGCGAGCACCAGCGGGCCGTCCCTTCATAGGGTGAGTATATGCTAGTATATGTGAGCGATTTTGATTGTATTGTGCTAAAAAAAGAAAATCGGCGCTGAAGGCGCCGATTAGAAGCTCATGATAGGAAGGTATCATCACCTGAGTTGGCCGGCCCATCAGGTGATGTACATCGCAGGGGTAGGATCCATGAATGTTGTGTATTTCTTGAAGTGATACATGTACGTCCGATAGCATGCAGAGAGTCCTAGGTTGCGCTGGCCTATTTAAGGCACATGGGAACAACTTTGGAAATCCTAGAATATGTTTTATATTTATTATTTTTTGGTTTATTTTTTATTTTCTTCCCTTTTCTATATTTTTATTTTTTTCAAATATTATCAATTCAAATAAAAATCAAACATTGAATAATTGTTTTAGATTTCACAAAAATCATTTTTTAAAGATTCTTCAGGTTTTTAGAAAATTCTTTATTTTTTAAAATGATTGAAATTTCTAAATTCGTTCACATATCCAGCAAATGTTCAATTTTAAAAAAAAAATATGGTTTCCAAAGTTTGTGCAGAACAAAAAGTTTTCACATTTTAAGAAAATGTTCAAGGAATTACGCAAAATGTTCCGGTCTTCAATAAATGTTCCTATTTCAAAAAAATCATCTTTTTCTCATATTCAAAATGTTGTCATGTTTTTAAAGAGCATTCTTTTTTGCAAAAAAGGTAACATTTTTCTAATTTTCTTTATTTTATGATAATGTTCAGAATTTTAAAATGTTTGTGTTTCAAAAAATAATCAAGAAACTCAAAATAGTTCACATTTTCAATTTTCGTAGTGATTTTAAAAATGTTAAGAAGTTTTAAAAAAATTCATTTTCGTTCCAGAACGGTTCATGATTTTAAAGAAAACTTGAGATTTTTTAAGAAATGTTCATGATTTATAGAAATAAACCTCGTTTTCTTGGAGCTCCATGGCTAGGAGTTCAGCTAGAGTAAACTTGGTTCGATCAAGTTTTATATTGTTATGTCTAAACTTATGATCACGAGGCTGTGCAAAACATAATGGATTACACATGGCAAAATGAAATCAAATCATAAGTACATCCAAAATTTGTAATCAATATAGATTCTCACATGAATGTTACAAGAAGATTTTATTACTGGATCCCAACATTTTTCATTGTTTGACGTGATAGCAGAGTGCAACTCTAGTCACATACAAGGCAGTTACAATTCTGTTGGGTAACACTGACGGCCACACAGTAAGATGACTTAGCGTGACGTCCCCAGGAATTCTGGCATGCTATATGGCAAGATACTGAATACACATCATTAAAATAAGTTCAAATTTACAAAGTTCCATGGAAAATTTAGTTTCAATCGACAAGGTTATTCTCTCTCCTAGTTGACATGAGAAAGAAAACATAGGGAGATCGATTTCGTACCAGCATGAGTGGAATTTCCTAGCAGAAAAAGCACCATAAGGCATAGAAGAATAGTTTTCCCCTCCATAGGATTTAACACAAATCTTCTTCTCGTTTATGTTTGGACGTCGAGAAGTATACATAGTGTTATCTTTATATATAGACTTGTAGCTAGAGAATATTTACTCTTGGTTTATTGAAAGAAGATTGGAAAGATCTTACTATATTATTGCCCTTAATTTGTACACCCTGGTTATATCTTCAAGATCATATCCATTTAATGCTATTATATTTCCCATATATATTGCAATATAAACCTTGGAGATACTCTAGACCGTGCACCAGTAAATATGTCTGATGAAATTAAACCCCTAATTAAATAGTGGATCATTTCAACTCAATTAACAGTTATGCGGCTACCAACTACTCACTGGCTGACAACCTTGTTTTTTTAAGGGGCTGACAACCTTGTTGGGTGTCAGGGTGTGCAGCGTAGTTTAACACCAACAGGTAACTATAGATACACGTGCTTTTCTTAATCCTTGCGCTAGTCATATTGGGAAGTAAACTATGTTAGTAATATCCATATATTACTAGTCCGCGTTACTATTTTTATAGTGGGTAGTACCGTATGGATGATATCATGCACGCCTTCCTTTATTTAGATGCACACTCATTTTGCCTTGGGATGTATTATGCTATAGTAATATATTATGTGACCACAAACACCTCTCTTCTCATTAACTACTTACCACATAAGCAAACTTGTCTTTCGAGTGCGTTATGTTACAAGCTAAGTTACTGCCACTATGGCCCGCCTTATACGATATTGGGACCAAAAGCACAAGGATACATAATGTGAACAATTTTTTCCTCAATTAAGACATATCAAATTCACGAAAAGTGCATTCGAGCAAATGATCTTCCCTGCACATTATTAACAAACTTGACTTGTGTCACTACCAATTCTAGAGTTGTTTGAAGTGTTTGAAGAATTAATTGCACAAAATTAAAGGTAATGTATATGAAAGAGCAAGGTTGTTCTTATCAAAGAAAAGTAAACTGGGATTCATAATTTCACTAGTAGCATCTCTAAAAATGTAAACATCATTTAAAAAGCATATAGACATGTAAATAACGAAAGGATTTTTTTTCTTATAACTAAATCGTAGTCATGATACTATGTAGGCAGTACATCCATAATTCTGTAGACCAACATCCGTCTGCATTCATCTATAGCTAATACTTCACTCAAAGACCGTTGCATGCATCTCTGATACTAAGTAAAAAAACATACTATTGCATTAAGCAAATTCACATACTGTAAATAGTATATTATCTTTACTGTCAGCTCGGGACT
>NC_041384.1:764821401-764846556 GCF_002162155.2 Triticum dicoccoides | reverse complement strand
CGTAACTGTATGAATGGTCTGTGTAGCCTCACTTCAGCGAAGGGTTCTCTGGTAGTGGGCAAACATGGTCAAAAGTATCAAAAAGATATGCTCGTATCATCATCCTTAGTTTGCACAATTTAGTTCTATCTTTAAGATGGTATCCGTTTAATGTAATTATATATTTTTATATCGACGCCAACATAAATTTGAGAGTTTTCACCATAAAATGTGATACGATCAAATCTAGTATTAAATGTCATCACATTTTAGTAGCTCGCCACCTCACCAACTACCTACTAGGAGAGAACCTTGTCCGCCTAGAATGTTGCATAGTCACATCAATTTTTGTTTCATTGAGCTTTTTTAACAGTGGACTTTATTAACTCAAAATGAAGCATTAAGTGGATAAACACAATGACTACACATCTGGGCTCTGTATAACGAAGATGCACACTGGAAGCACCAACTCGCACACATGTGCGTGTGCACAGACAAATAAACACGCCGCAAAGAGCAAAGTCAATAAAGAACAAAGTAATTCCTAAGTGAAGAAAAACCCCCGAAGTGATCGAAATAATGATTGACAACCTACAGGAACAACCATACCAACCATCTTTTGACACAACAAAGACAATGAGGTTCTTCAACACCAACACCTTCAGAAAAGGAACGATGCTCAAACACCACCGCCATCAGATCCAACTACCGGGGGCGAGATTATGGGTTTTGACCTTGAATAACAAATCAAACTATATTCAAACAATGCTTTCAACAAGTTAATGACGCAAAAACATTATTGTTGCCGGGCATAACCAAATCAGGTCAGACCTAGAATTTTCACCCCGAAGCTCAAGACCAGGTAGTCGAGAAGATCCACCAAATCAAAGTCAATCATGTGTTGTAGCCACCACTTTTCCATGATCCTAGCAACTACACAACCATACCCTCTACGTCAAAGCCGACATCCATATATTGCGCCTCACCGCCAAAGCCAAACTTGCTGGACTGAGAGCTGCCAAACTCCACAAAGGGGCCTCATGGTTGCATCCCGCAACCGTGATAGTCTGAGCCGCCAGCAGCAACCATCAGATATGGAGGGAGGAATACTCACGACGACACAATGGTGGCCACCAAAATCTGTAGCTCTAGAGGCAAGCTGGTGAAGGAAATATGCCCTAGAGGCAATAATAAAGTTATTATTTATTTCCTTATATCATGATAATTGTTTATTATTCATGCTAGAATTGTATTAACCGGAAACATAATACATGTGTGAATACATAGATAAACAGAGTGTCACTAGTATGCCTCTACTTGACTAGCTTGTTAATAAAAGATGGTTATGTTTCCTAACCATGAACAAAGAGTTGTTATTTGATTAACGAGGTCACATCATTAGTTGAATGATCTGATTGACATGACCCATTCCATTAGCTTAGCACCCGATCGTTTAGTATGTTGCTATTGCTTTTCTTCATGACTTATACATGTTCCTATGACTATGAGATTATGCAACTCCCGTTTACCGGAGGAACACTTTGGGTGCTACCAAACGTCACAACGTAACTGGGTGATTATAAAGGAGCATTACAGGTGTTTCCAAATGTACATGTTGGGTTGGCGTATTTCGAGATTAGGATTTGTCACTCCGATTGTCGGAGAGGTATCTCTGGGCCCTCTCGGCAATACACATCACATAAGCCTTGCAAGCATTGTAACTAAGATGTTAGTTGTGAGATGATGTATTACAGAACGAGTAAAGAGACTTGCCGGTAACGAGATTGAACTAGGTATTGGATACCGACGATCGAATCTCGGGCAAGTAACATACCGATGACAAAGGGAACAACGTATGTTGTTATGCGGTCTGACCGATAAAGATCTTCGTAGAATATGTAGGAGCCAATATGGGCATCCAGGTCCCGCTATTGGTTATTGACCGGAGACGTGTCTCGGTCATGTCTACATTGTTCTCGAACCGTAGGGTCCGCACGCTTAACGTTACGATGACAGTTATTATGAGTTTATACACTTTAATGTACCGAAGGTTGTTCGGAGCCCCGGATGTGATCACGGACATGACGAGGAGTCTCGAAATGGTCAAGACGTAAAGATTGATATATTGGAAGCCTATGTTTGGACATCAGAAGTGTTCCGGGTGAAATAGGGATTTTACCGGATTACCGGGAGGTTACCGGAACCCCCCGGGAGACATATGGGCCTTCATGAACCTTAGTGGAAAGGAGAAAGGGAAGCCCAAGGAGGGCTGCGCGCCTCCCCCCTCCCTAGTCCTATTAGGACTAGGAGAGGTGGCCGGCCCCCCTCTCTCTCTTTCCCCCCTTGGGAATCCTAGTTGGAATAGGATTGGAGGGGGGAGTCCTACTCCCGGTAGGAGTAGGACTCCTCCTGCGCCCTCTCCCTGGCCGGCGCCCCCCTCCCCCTTGGCTCCTTTATATACAGAGGCAAGGGGCACCTCTAGACACACAAGTTGATCTTTGGTGATCGTTCCTTAGCCGTGTGCGGTGCCACCTGCCACCATATTCCACCTCGGTTATATCGTTGTAGTGCTTAGGCGAAGCCCTGCGTCGGTAGAACATCAAGATCGTCACCACGCCGTCGTGCTGACGGAACTCTTCCTCGATGCTTTGCTGGATCGGAGCCCGAGGATCGTCATCGAGCTGAACGTGTGCTAAGAACTCGGAGGTGCCGGAGTAACGGTGCTTGGATCGGTCGGATCGGGAAGAAGACGTACGACTACTTCCTCTACGTTGTGTCAACGCTTCCGTTGCGATCTACAAGGGTACGTAGATCACACTCTCCCCTCGTTGCTATGCATCACCATGATCTTGCGTGTGCGTAGGAAATTTTTGAAATTACTACGTTCCCCAACAGCTGGTGCTGCCACGGTTAGGTCCGAAGGAGAAATACCGCTGCAGGATGGAGCCGACCACATGGTTGGCACTACAGTAGGCCGTATCTAGGTAGTGGAGGCCCCCATCAGATCGGATGCCTGCCGTTGCCTGCCGTTGCCTGCCACCATACAGATCTAGCACCAAAGGTGAATAGGGCGTCCACATT
The DNA here is from genome assembly GCF_002162155.2 of Triticum dicoccoides. Taxonomy (NCBI): domain Eukaryota; kingdom Viridiplantae; phylum Streptophyta; class Magnoliopsida; order Poales; family Poaceae; genus Triticum; species Triticum dicoccoides. Next base: position 764,843,496 of record NC_041384.1, on the reverse strand, counting down.
GTTGTGAAGAAAAAACATCCCTAATGTTGCGGCAAAAACAAAATCAATGCTTTCAAAAATAGTTTTTTGAGCATCATTTTTTGTAGAGCATTAGAAATGTCTTTTCCCACGAATTTTTAAGTATGTAAACCATTTTTCATTGATTGTTGCCAGAAATATATTTTTGACTATTTTTTGATTTGACTGTACATGAGGAAGTATGTGAGCAAACTCAATGTTTCGAAACACTTGTAATACTAGTCTACAATTAGATATTTTGTATTCTTCTTTTTTTGTCATGTTCCTTTCTTCTATGGAATTCTGTCTTTCCCTTCTTCTTTGGAACCGGTTTTTATTTTATACCAGTTTTATGCTTTTCTTTTGTTTATGTTTTTCTATTTATATCTTTTTTTCATTTTGTTCTGTTCTTTTTTCATTTCTTTGTTTTCATTTTTTGTTTTAGTTTTCAAGTTCACATTTTTTCCTTTTTCTAAAATCTTGAATCTCAAAATTGTTCATTTAAAAAAAAAAGAGTAAAAAACTCCAAATTTTGTTTGTGTTTTCATTTTTTCCTTTTTTCCAAAAAATTTCAAAATTTGTTCATGATTTGAAAAAAGTACGGAGCTTCAAAATTTGTTCACCACAAAAAGATGTCATGTTTTAAAATATGTTTAGTTTGAAAATTTGTTCATATTTTCAATAAGTGTTCATAATTAAAAATTTGTTCGCATTTCCAAAATTTGTTCATGTCTTAAAATGTGAACTTCATTTACAATTGAAAAAGAAATTCAAAATTTCAATTTTTTTGCACATTTTCAATACTTTTTCGCAATTCCAAAAAGTGTTTGGAATTTTAGAATATTTTATTTTTTCAAAAAATGTTTGCAGTTTTGGAATTTTATTTATGTTATTAAAACATTCAAAATTTTATAATTTTGTGCACAGTTTTAAAAACTGCTCGCAATGTTAAAAAAAATTGGAATTTCCAAAGAAAATCCTGTTAAAAAATGTTTGGAATTTCAAAATTTTATTCACGTTTTAAAAAATAATTCATATTTTCAAAAAACTGTTTGGTATTTAGAAAAAAAGCGCGTTTTCAGAAAAGGTTAGAGTTTCAAATTTTGGTCATGTTTCTATTTTTTTGTAATTTCTAAATTTATTCGTCCTTTCAAAAAGGTCGGAGTTTCGATTTTTTTGTGTATTCTTGAAATTTGTTCAGAATTCCAATTTTCTGTTTTCGTTCTCCAAAATTTGTTCAAATATTGTTCGTCTTTTCAATTTTCTTTCACATTTTAGAAATAAATTGGAAATTAATAAATTGTATGTGTTTCTTAAATTATTTGGGTAATGTTGAGTTATACTACTTCTCTTTTGTTCTATATACTTCGCTCTACAAATATTTCACTACTATTGTCTCCATTCGACTGGCAGCTATGTTCCGTCCTCAACAGGAGCTCTTCGGATCGAATCCTAGCTAGTAGACATTTTTTTCGTCAGCACATAGGCTATTGATCAATGGTTGACTGGTCGACAGTTGACTAGTTGGCCAGTCAACCATTGACTTCAAAACATGATTGTTTTGAAACAATATCCAAAAAACCGCAAAAAATGAGAAGTTCATGAATTAAAAATGTTCATCAAATTTGAAAAACGTTACAAACTTAAAAAATTCATCAATTTAAAAAGATTCATTGATTTTGGAACAATATCATCAATTTTTTTCAAAAAGTTTATCTATATAAAAATAGTTGAACATTTTTTTGAAAAAGCTTATTAATTTTTAAAAAACATCATCGGTTTTGTGAAAAAGTTTACGAATTTGAAAAAGAGTTCATCGATTTTTGAAACTAAAGTTCATGAATTGCAAAAAAGTTTATCAATTTTGAGAAAAAGTTCATGCTTTTTTTAAAATCATCTATTAAAGAAAGTGTTTGCAAATTTGAAAAAACTTCATCAAATTTAACAAAAGAAAATCATGTATCTAAAAATATTCTGACCATTTAAGAAAACAAAAAGGAATGAGAAATAAAATAACTAAAAAGATTAAAAAAAGGAAAACCGAATAAAACCGCCAGGAAAACTGACTAATGAACTAGAAAAAACCTATTCGGTTAGCTTCTGGAAGCATCCTAAAACCAGGGTTCGCCAACTAAAGGAAGTAAAAAAAGGTGTCATGGTGGCCTAGTGGTTATTGGCTTCCTATCGGAAGTATGTGGTCGTGGTTATTGCCGATAGCGAAGAAGGGGTGTTTAGGAATCGCCTACATATTCAGCGCTCTGAGTGTTGTGCGGCTGAACCAAGCAGTCACGCGCGCCTCGCTATGGGAGCAGCTCACTCGCTCACCGTCCTTCCATCGCTTGGCTGGAAGGCTGACCGTTGACATAAAAAATAGTCTAAAAAAACTCGCTAACTACAAAATAAAAAAATTGAAAAGTTTTACAAAACATGAAAAAGCTCCTGAATCTGAAAAAGGCATGTAAATTTGGAAAAATTAAACAAGGGTCATAAATTAGAAATAAGTTTCATGAATTTGGAAGAAGTTACACAACTTTAAAAAGTTCATGAATTTGAAAAAAGGTTCATAAAATTTGAAAACATCTCGAGGACATGAAAAACGTTTTTAAATGGGAAAAAGTACATGAAATTGAAATAGTTCTAGGATATGGAAAAAGTTCACGATTTTGAAAAATGTTCAAATTTTAAAATAAAGTTCATGAGTTTGAGAAAAGTTCTTAAAATTTGGAAGCAGTTCATGAACCTGAAAAAAGTTTGTGAATTTGAAAAAGTATACAACTTTGGAAAAAGTTCAATATTGAAAATGATGTTCCCAACTTAACAAATGATCCGCAAACTGAAAAAGTATGGAAAATTGGAAGAGAATGAGAATATGGAAATAAATTCACAAAACTGGAAAAAGTCATGATTTTTTTCAAAATAAGAGAGAGAAAACAGAAACTAAAGGAAAAAAAAACAGAAATGAAAAAGTGTAACGTTGCATTTTTCTTCAAAAGGTTCGCGGTTTCAAAAAATGTTTGCTTTTTCAGATTTTGTTCACAAATTAAAATGCTTAAAGTTTCAAAAATTGTTTGGAAATTTGTCAAATTGATTGCGTTTTTGCGAATTCATGATTTTTTTTTTTGAAATTCCTGAATTTTTTTCGGCCGGCCCTGCGTAATAAAGCCCTTACGTGCAGGGCTGACCGGTGGGCAACACCTGCCTTGGTAGGCCCCAACGCTTAATGAAGCATGACAATTGCAGTTAATCTCCGGAACATGAATTGGTTATTCTGGAAGGAAAACATGAGGCCCATTATTGCATTAACTGCTGATCCAGCTCAGTTTGTGTCGGAATTAATTGGCCATGAGAATGGATGTTGGAACACTACACTGATTGAGCAGGTGTTCTTGCCATATAATGCAGCAGCAATCTTGAGGATCCCGGTTTGTACTAGGAATATGGAGGACTTTTGGTCATGGGGTTTCGAAAAGAATGGAATTTATTCTGTCCGGTCTGTTGACAGAATGATCGTCGCAACAAAAAGTAGGCATGAGGACTGGCTGGAGGATAGAGCGGGGCCCTCAAATAATGCAGATAATGAGCGTTGCTGGGAAACTTTATGGAAAGTACAGGTGCCGGCGAAGCTAAATTTTTTTCTTTAGCGCTTGGCTAGAAACTCCTTACCAACTGAAGATGTGAGAAACAAGAGGAAGATGTCACACTACGAAGAATGTTTTGCGTGTGGAGCTCGGGATTCTTGGATACATAGCCTTCTCGAGTGCAACATGGCTCGTTGTGTTTGGTCTCTTGTAGACCATGACCTACTTGATCACATGATTGCTATCAGAACCATCATCACGAGCTTGGTTGTTTTCCATGATGAAAAGTCTGAACCATGGGGAGGTGACAAGGTTGTTTGCGGGCAATATGGTACGCTCGGAGGCAATTGATCCATGAAGGAATACACCTAAGTCCCTATGACACACAGGTTTGTTCTCAATTTCATAGCTGAGTTAGACCAATTGAATCCGGCGTCACCACCACAATTGAGGACAGTCCCACAGCAACCTCGTCAAGATTTCACGTGGATGCCACCAGCGAAAGGATTAGTAAAAATCAATGTAGATGCCGAAGTATCTTCGGATTAGAACGTGGGTACGGCAGCTGCTGTGTGTCGATCGAGCTCGTGCTGGAACTTTTTTGGGCTCATCTTTGCTGGTCATTCATGGCATGATAGACCCTACGACGCTTGAGGCGATTGCATGCAGAGAGGGGATATCCCTAGCGCAGGATCTTGGAACGGATCGCCTTCAAATCTCTTCAGATTGTAAGAAGGTGGTGCATCATATTCATCAAAGAGTCGGAGGAGACTACAACACTATTATTAGAGAGATCTTACAGACATCTATGCTATTTTTGTTGTGTAATTTTTCTTTTAAACCTCGAGAGTCGAATTATGAGGCTCATAGGCTTGCTAGGTTTGGTGTTTCTCTCCCTATAGGGAGGCATTTGTGGTTGGGTTCTTCGCATGACCCGATTGTAATTTCTATGAACATTTTAGCTAATAAATAACGGCCTAGCAAGCTTTTCTAAAAAAAAAGTTAATCTCTGGAACATCAGTAAACAATTTTTTTCCTCGCGCTTAACGTCTCGTGAGTGAGCTAGACATGGGTTAAAGAACCACCAGAGCTTGCTGTTACGCACGTGATCTACCCTAGCGATCTGAGGGAGGAAAAGAAGTAGGAGGCAGGTTGGGTGGAAGGAAGGGGATAATTACGGAGGAAGAACTTCTCTCCGATATGTTTTGTTCGTCTTGATGGATGCCTTACAATTGGGTCCTTGCTGGCCTATAAATGCCACACACACACACACACGCCTCACACACACACCACAGGAGCCAGCACGCGACTCGGTCTTGACCTCTCCTGTGTTTTGATTTTCGGTTTGACCTTTTTTTCGCCCTAGGCCGAGATGGCCGAATTTCGGCCATTTTTAAAAATTTCGGCTGAAATTTGACCAAATTTTGACTGTAGTTTGACTTAAATTTGACCAAAATTTGCTAAATTTGAGCAATTTCGGCCTAAATATACTTTTCGCCTCAGGCCGAGATGGCCGAAATTCGGCCGAAATACACATTTTGCGGCCGAAAATCAAAACCTCTCCCCAGTTTCGTGTGTTGTGGTCCCACCCTCACTAGCCTATTCTTCCACTGAGTCCGGCTGGTCAGCTGTGACATTTCTCCCTTCCTTGTATATCGGCTTGTCCCCAAGCCAGCGCTACTGGAAAACGCAATTGTAGTTCTTGTAGTTCGGCAATGCAACACACGATATAAATCGGGTGCACAATACACATATATATGTACAAGAGTAGCCCACGGGCTCAACTATACAAGAAAATAAGAGTCGGGGCCGTCAGAAAAGATCCTAAGCATTGGCAGTCGATACGTCATGATACGTCGATATATATGTACATCACTTGTGACGCATAGACTGGACCGAAACTCTCTGAATGTAGTCCTTGGTAGCCCCTTGGTCATGACATCGGCAAACTGCTGAGCGGTGGGGACATGAAGAACGCGGACACGCCCAAGAGCCACCTGCTCAAACACGAAGTGAATATCGAGCTTAATATGGTTCGTGCGATGTTGATGAACGGGGTGGGCGGAGAGGTAGATGGCAGAGAAATTGTCGCAGTAGACGATGGTGGCCTTGGATACATCAAGTAGCAACTCCTGGAGAAGTTGTCGAAGGCAGGAACACTCGGCGACGGCGCTCGCCACGGCGCGATACTCGGCCTCGATGCTGGAGCGGGATACCATGGGTTATCATTTAGATGACCACCATATAAGAGAAGGCCCGAGGTAGATGCAATAGCCGGAGGTGGAGCGCCGTGTGTCGAGACAGACTACCCAATCAGCATCTGAGTAGGCGACGAGGTCGGTGAAGGACGAGGTCGCAACGTGAGGCCCATGCCATAGTACCGCAGATGTACCACATAATCCGTTTCACTAGGTACCAGTGCATATCACGTGGGGAGTGCATATGAAGGCACAACTGCTAGACGGTGTACTACAAGTCTGGCGGAGTAAGCGTCAGGTAATGGAGAGTGCTGATGATAGAGCGGTAGAAGGCGGCATCCGATGCCAGTGAGCCATCAAGTGCGGAGACCTTGACCTTCGTATCGATAGGCATGGGGACAGGCTTGCAATTAAGCATGCCTGCCCCCTTGAGCAGTTCCTGCGCGTGCTGCTGTTGATGAAGGAAGAATCCATCGGCACAGTGCACCACCTCAATCCCGAGGAAGTAGTGCAAAGGACCAAGATCCTTGATGGCGAACTCGGTGCTGACACACGCGGTGAGCTGGCGAATGAGTTCGGTCGAGGAGGCCGTCCGGATGACGTCGTCGACTTTGAGGAGCAGGTAGCAGTCGCATGGCCCTGGTGATACACAAATAGTGAGGCGTCGGAGCAAGTAGCTCGGAACCAAAGCTGCTGAGGAAAGACGGTGATGCGCTGGTACCATGCGCGTGGCGCCTACCCAACCCGTACAAAGAGAGGGAGAGTAGACACACATGATCCAGATGAGCAGCATCGACGAACCCAGTAGGCTACTGACAGTAGACCCGTTCGGCAAGATGACCATGTAGAAACCGTTAGAAACGTCCATCTGATGCACCGACCTAACTCGTGACACGGCAAGCTACAGAACAGCGCGGGTCGTGCCCGGTTTCACAACCGGAGTGAAGGTGTCAGTGAAATCAACTCCGGCACGCTGACGAAAGCCACGGACCACCCAACGAGCCTTATTTCGCTCGAGAGACCCGTCGGGACGAGTGTTGTGGCGAAAAACCCAATTGCCACTGTTGACATTGGAGTGAGGGGGTGAGGAACGAGCTGCTATGTGCGATTATGCTGAAGACCGTCGAACTCCTTCTGCATTGCAGCGAGTCAATAAGGATCACGAAGAGCAGCTTAATATGACGATGGGAGCAGCCACTGGTAGAAAAAGGGCCTATAGTCCCGGTTGGTAAGGGCCTTTAGTCCCGGTTCCTGACTAAAGTGTCGGTACTAATGCCCCGACCCTTTAGTCCCGGTTCAATCCAGAACCGGGACTGATGGGCCTCCACGTGGGCAGTGCGCAGAGCCCAGGCAGGAGACCCTTTGGTCCCGGTTGGTGGCACCAACCGGGACCAATAGGCATCCACGCGTCAGCATTTCTGTAGCTGGGGTTTTTGTTTTTTTTGAAGGGGGGGGGTTTGGGGGGTTTTGGGGGGTTAATTTAGGTGTTTCATATATTGTGTTAGCTAGCTATAATTAATAGAGAGAAGTGTCCTCTCTTATGTCGGTGCTTGGTCGACGCTACGTACTATACATACGTATAGAGAGGACTAGACACGCTAGCTAGCTAGTAAGCAATCGAAGGAAACAGAAGATCGTCATGAACATATATGCATACAGAGAGAAGTGATATCGACCAGCTCTCCTTCTCTTAGAGATTGGTCGAACAACAAGTTCTCGTATATCTATCTGACACTACCGGCTACATATATACAATAATTATCTCTTACAAATATAATCATATTGACTCAGGGTCCACATAGAATTCTCCATCTTCAGGGATCACGTGGTCAAGAAAGAATGCCGCCAATTCCTCTTGAATTGCTCGCATGCGAGCTGGTGCTAGGAGTTCATCCCGCTTCCGAAACATCTAATTTAAAGAAGGAGGTCAATACATATATATATGAATGAATGAAACTCAACACAAATGATGGTAATAAAATAAAATTGTGAATGTTGTTATTTACGTACTTCATATTGTTCGTCAGTGTAGCCCCGCTCACAGGTCGTGTGGCGGATGGACTCGCAAACATAGTATCCACAGAAATCATTCCCTTGTTCCTGCCACAACCACTTTACAAGAAACATAGGTTAATAAAACTGATAAGCAAGAATGCCAAATGGTATTGATGAAACTAGCGCTTAAATGACTAGTAGATGCGCTTAAAATGCTACTATAGTACTTACTTTCGGGTGTCTAAATTGCAGCTCCTTCGGCAGTCCCGGAGCTTTTCTGGTGATTTTTCTCCAAACCCTGCCGGACAAAGAAAACAATTACTTGATATATCAGGAAATGAACAAAGTTGCTGATATGGTGGATAATGATCGATTTAACTTACTTCTCGAGTATTTGAGTCATGTCTGCATAGTCCTGGGGATCTTTTCATCTTGAGTCTAAGACGGTTACTAGTCCCTGCTCAAGCTTAATCTCTAGGAGAATATAGTGGAAACTGCACACGCATGCATAACTCATCAATTACATTACTATAACCTTGACTAATATATAAGGGAAACCGAATACGCACAAGACAGTAACACTCACTTGAAGTTGTAAGGAAAGAGTATTATATCTTTGTTTTCATTTATTACGAACGATGGTAGCAAGTTGGCCTCGGTAGCTGCGGCATGAAATTTAACCTGAGTTGCATTTATGAGATATGTGTTAATGAACCCAATATCACCGACTTGTCTTTTCTTCAATTCGGCGATCTTCAATCTGCATAATATAGCGAGGATGATTATAAATACATGCAATGGAAGAGCTAAGCTATATAGAGAAACTTAATGACAAAAGTAGTACTACTTACAGACAGTAGCAGGCGACCGTTGTTTTATCGAGGGCCAATTGATTGAAAAACTGATAGAACTCCTCAAATGGAACATGCAACAGTTCAATTCCAACGAGGTCATGCTCCTTTTTAACTTTCACATACAAAGTACTCCTCCCCCCAGAGTCTCTGCAAATTTTCAAGTACCAATCATGCAATCTTCGCATCATCGTTGATAAAGATCTTTCATCTTTGACGAGAGGCTTCCCGTACTCGTATCTTTGTATCTGCACATCCATGGGTTCATAATGTACTTCGTCGGGCAGGTAATCTGCAAGATTGCTATAACCGGGCACCATCCTCGGATCATTAACGACGTTGTGGCTAGGCACCTTGAGCGGGGGGCACGATTGCTTCGCTTGTTCGCCGAGATGGGCAATTTGTTTCCCAGCTCATCATTCTTTCAGCCTTTGATCACTGACAGTACTTCCCGACCGCTCCGCTTCGGCAAATTCCTTTCCAATAATGCGCTCATAGTTTCCTTTCGGCGGAGACTTCGGTGGTTTTGTCAGGGCAGCCAGAGTGCGCTTCACCTTCACCGGATCTACCTTCTCGTCCGGAGGTGGATGTCTCTTTGCTCTCAACCCTTGAAACCAGTCATCCACTTCGGTTCGCGCGATCTCGGCGTTCTCCTCCGGGGTCCTCTCATATGGTAACTTCTCTGGAGTCTTCAGAGAAGGACCGAATCTGTATGTCCTCCCGCCTCTGGTTGTACTGCTAGACGCCGACCGAGCAGACGGAGCGGTTGTCTTCTTTACTTGCTTACGAGGCGGAGGAGAAGGACTACGACACGCCGGAGCAGCTGGAGCGGCGGCAGGTCTCTTCCGCCCTTGCTGACGAGGCGGAGAAGGAGGAGGCTGGCTGCTCGGGCACGTCGGCGCAGGCGGAGAAGGAGGCAGAGTGCCGCCACGTGCTGGAGAAGGAGCCGGCCGAGGGCCCTGATCGTCACTCGTTGAAGGAGGAGGCGGTGGAGGAGGCGGAGTGCCCTGACTCGCCGGAGGAGGAGGAGGAGGCGGAGGCGTCCAGTTCGGAAGGTTGATGAGCTCCTTCCGCCATAGGCATGGAGTCTTAAGAGCAGACCCCAGCCGAGTCTCCCCTTCACCAGTAGGGTGGTCAAGCTGGAGGTCCTCAAATCCCTCCGTTATTTCATCCACCATCTGTTGGGGAACGTAGTAATTTCAAAAAATTTCCTACGCACACGCAAGATCATGGTGATGCATAGCAACGAGAGGGGAGAGTGTGATCTACGTACCCTTGAAGATCGACAACGGAAGCGTTTGGTTGATGTAGTCGTACGTCTCCACAGCCCGACCGATCAAGCACCGAAACTACGGCACCTCCGAGTTCTAGCACACGTTCAGCTCGATGACGATCCCCGGACTCTGATCCAGCAAAGTGTCGAGGAAGAGTTCCGTCAGCACGACGGCGTGGTGACGATCTTGATGTGCTATCGTCGCAGGGCTTCGCCTAAGCACCGCTACAATATTATCGAGGATTATGGTGGAAGGGAGCACCGCACACGGTTGAGAATATGATCACGTGGATCAACTTGTGTCTCTAGGGGTGCCCCTGCCTCCGTATATAAAGGTTCAAGAGGGGGAGGCCGGCCGGCCATCATAGGGCGCGCCAGGAGGAGTCCTACTCCCTCCGGGAGTAGGACTTCTCCCCCAATCCTAGTTGGAATAGGATTCGCGAGGTGGGAACAGAGAGAGAGAAGGAGGGGGGCGCCGACCCCCTCTCTCCTTGTCCTATTCGGACTAGGGGGAGGGGCGCGCGGCCCAGTCCTGGCCGCCTCTCCTCTTCTTCCACTAAGGCCCATTAAGGCCCATGTACCTCCCGGGGGGTTCCGGTAACCTCCCGGTTTTCCGGTAAAATCCCGATTTCACCCGGAACACTTCCGATATCCAAATATAGGCTTCCAATATATCAATCTTTATGTCTAGACCATTTCGAGACTCCTCGTCATGTCCGTGATCACACCCGGGACTCCGAACAAACTTCGGTACATCAAAATGCATAAACTCATAATATAACTGTCATCGTAACCTTAAGCGTGCAGACCCTACGGGTTCGAGAACAATGTAGACATGACCGAGACATGTCTCCGGTCAATAACCAATAGCAGAACCTGGATGCTCATATTGGTTCCCACATATTCTACAAAGATCTTTTATCGGTCAGACCGCATAACAACATACGTTGTTCCCTTTGTCATCGGTATGTTACTTGCCCGAGATTCGATCGTTGGTATCCAATACCTAGTTCAATCTCGTTACCGGCAAGTCTCTTTATTCGTTCCGTAATACATCATCCCACAACTATCTCATTAGTTGCAATGCTTGCAAGGCTTAAGTGATGTGCATTACCGAGAGGGCCCAGAGATACCTCTCTGACGATCGGAGTGACAAATCCTAATCTCGGAATACGTCAACCCAACATGTACCTTTGGAGACACCTGTAGAGCACCTTTATAATCACCCAGTTACGTTGTGACATTTGGTAGCACACAAAGTGTTCCTCCGGCACACGGGAGTTACATAATCTCATAGTCATAGGAACATGTATAAGTCATGAAGAAAGCAATAGCAACATACTAAACGATCATGTGCTAAGCTAATGGAATGCGTCATGTCAATCAAATCATTCAACTAATGATGTGATCCCGTTAATCAAATGACAACTCTTTGTCCATGGTTAGGAAACATAACCATCTTTGATTAACGAGCTAGTCAAGTAGAGGCATACTAGTGACACTCTGTTTGTCTATGTATTCACACATGTATTATGTTTCTGGTTAATACAATTCTAGCATGAATAATAAACATTTATCATGATGTAAGGAGATAAATAATAACTTAATTATTGCCTCTAGGGCATATTTCCTTCAGTCTCCCACTTGCACTAGAGTCAATAATCTAGATCACATCGCCATGTGATTTAACATCAATAGTTCACATCTTTATGTGATTGGTTCACATCTCCATGTGACTAACACCCAAAGGGTTTACTAGATTCAATAATCTAGTTCACATCGCTATGTGATTAAGACCCAAAAAGTGATCATGTTTTGCTTGTGAGAGAAGTTTAGTCAACGGGTCTGCCACATTCAGATCCGCATGTATTTTGCAAATTTCTATGTCAACAATGCTCTGCATGGAGCTACTCTAGCTAATTGCTCCCACTTTCAATATGTATCCAGATTGAGACTTAGAGTCATCTGGATCAGTGTCAAAACTTGCATCGACGTAACCCTTTATGACGAACCTTTTGTCACCTCCGTAATCGAGAAACATATCCTTATTCCAGTAAGGATAATTTTGACCACTGTCCATTGATCTACTCCTAGATCACTATTGTACTTCCTCTCTTAGCACAGTGTATGGTATACAATAGATCTGGTACACAGCATGGCATACTTTATAGAACCTATGACTGAGGCATAGGGAATGACTTTCATTCTCTTTCTATCTTCTGCCGTGGTCGGGCTTTGAGTCTTACTCAACTTCACACCTTGTAACACAGGCAAGAAACTTTTTCCTTGACTGTTCCATTTTGAACTACTTCGAAATCTTGTCAAGGTATGTACTCATTGAAAAAACTTATCAAGCGTCTTGATCTATCTCTATAGATCTTGAAGCTCAATATGTAAGCAGCTTCACCGAAGTCTTTCTTTGTAAAACTCCTTTCAAACACTCCTTTATGCTTTACAGAATAATTCTACATTATTTCTGATCAACAATATGTCATTCACATATACTTATCAAAAATGCTGTAGTGCTCCCACTCACTTTCTTGTAAATACAGGCTTCACCGCAAGTCTGTATAAAACTATATGCTTTGATCAACTCATCAAAGCGTATATTCCAACTCCGAGATGCTTGCACCAGTCCACAGATGGATCGCTGGAGCTTGCACATTTTGTTAGCACCTTTCGGATTGACAAAACCTTCTGGTTGCATCATATACAACTCTTCTTTAATAAATCCATTAAGGAATGCAGTTTTGTTTATCCATTTGCCAGATTTCATAAAATGCAGCAATTACTAACATGATTCGGACAGACTCAAGCATAGATACGAGTGAGAAACTCTCATCGTAGTCAACACCTTGAACTTGTCGAAAACCTTTTGCGACAATTCTAGCTTTGTAGATAGTAACACTACTATCAGCGTCCGTCTTCCTCTTGAAGATCCATTTATTCTCAATTGCTTGCCGATCATTGGGCAAGTTAACCAAAGTCCAAACTTTGTTCTCATACATGGATCATATCTCAGATTTCATGGCCTCAAACCATTTCACGGAATCTGGGCTCATCATCGCTTCCTCATAGTTCGCAAGTTCGTCATGGTCTAGTAACATGACTTCCAGAACGGGATTACCGTACCACTCTGGTGCGGATCTCACTCTGGTTTACCTACGAGATTCGGTAGTAACTTGATCGAAGTTACATGATCATCATCATTAGCTTCCTCACTAATTGGTGTAGTAGTCACAAGAACAGATTTTTGTGATGAACTACTTTCCAATAAGGGAGAAGGTACAATTACCTTATCAAGTTTTCTACTTTCCTCCCACTCACTTCTTTCGAGAGAAACTCCTTCTCTGGAAAGGATCCATTCTTAGCAACGAATGTCTTGCCTTCGGATCTGTGATAGAAGGTGTACCCAACAGTTTCCTTTGGGTATCCTATGAACAAATATTTCTCCGATTTGGTTTTGAGCTTATCAGGATGAAACCTTTTCATATAAGCATCACAATCCCAAACTTTAAGAAACGACAACTTTGGTTTCTTGCCAAACCACAGCTCAGATTGTGTCGTCTCAACGGACTTAGATGGTGCCCTTTTAAACGTGAATGCAACTGTCTTTAATGCATAACCCCAAAACGATAGTGGTAAATCGGTAAGAAACATCATAGATTGCACTATATCCAATAAAGTACGATTATGACGTTCAGACACACCATTATGCTGTGTTGTTCCAGGTGGCATGAATTTGTGAAACTATTCCATATTGTTTTAATTGAAGACCAAACTCGTAACTCAAATATTCGTCTCCGCGATCAGATCATGGAAACCTTATCTTCTTGTCACGATGATTTTCCACTTCACTCTGAAATTCTTTGAACTGTTCAAATGTTTCAGACTTATGTTTCATCAAGTAGATATACCCATATCTACTTAAATCATCTGTGAAGGTCAGAAAATAACGATACCTGCCGCGAGCCTCAACACTCATCGGATCGCATACATCAGTATGTATTATTTCCAATAAGTCAGTTGCTCGCTCCATTGTTCCGGAGAATGGCGTTTTAGTCATCTTGCCCATGAGGCATGGTTCGCAAGCATCAACTGATTCATAATCAAGTGATTCCAAAAACCCATCAGCATGGAGTTTCTTCATGCGCTTTACACCAATATGACCTAAACGGCAGTGCCACAAATAAGTTGCACTATCATTATTAACTTTACATCTTTTGGTTTCAATATTATGAATATGTGTATCACTACGATCGAGATCCAATGAACCATTTTCATTGGGTGTGTAACCATATAAGGTTTTATTCATGTAAACAGAACAACAATTTATTCTTTTACTTAAATGAATAACCGTATTACAATAAATATGATCAAATCATATTCATGCTCAACGCAAACACCAAATAACACTTATTTAGGTTCAACACTAATACCGAAAGTATAGGGAGTGTGCGATGATGATCATATCAATCTTGGAACCACTTCCAACACACATCGTCACTTCACCCTTAACTAGTCTCTGTTCATTTTGCAACTCCCGTTTCGAATTACTACTCTTAGCAACTGAACTAGCATCAAATACTGAGGGGTTGCTATAAACACTAGTAAAGTACACATCAATAACATGTATATCAAATATACTTTTGTTCACTTTGCCATCCTTCTTATCCGCCAAATACTTGGGGCAGTTCTACTTGCAGTGACCAGTCCCTTTGCAGTAGAAGCACTGAGTCTCAGGCTTAGGACCAGACTTGGGCTTCTTCACTTGAGCAACAACTTGCTTGCTGTTCTTCTTGAAGTTCCCCTTCTTCCCTTTGCCCTTTTCTTGAAACTAGTGGTCTTGTTAACCATCAACACTTGATGTTTTTCTTGATTTCTACCTTCGTCGATTTCAGCATCACGAAGAGCTTGGGAATTGTTTCCGTAATCCCTTGCATATTATAGTTCATCACAAAGTTCTACTAACTTGGTGATGGTGACTAGAGAATTCTGTCAATCACTATTTTATCTGGAAGATCAACTCCCACTTGATTCAAATGATTGTAGTACCCAGACAATCTGAGCACATGCTCACTGCTTGAGCTATTCTCCTCCATCTTTTAGCTATAGAACTTGTTGGAGACTTCATATCTCTCAACTCAGGTATTTGCTTGAAATATTAACTTCAACTCCTGGAACATCTCATATGGTCCATGACGTTCAAAACGTCTTTGAAGTCTCGATTCTAAGCCATTAAGCATGGTGCACTAAACTATCAAGTAGTTATCATATTGAGCTAGCCAAATGTTCATAACATCTGCATCTGCTCCTGCAATAGGTCTGTCACCTAGCGGTGCATCAAGGACATAATTCTTCTGTGCAGCAATGAGGATAAACCTCAGATCACGGATCCAATCCGCATCATTGCTACTAACATCTTTGAACACAATTTTCTCTAGGAACATATCAAAATAAACACAGGGAAGCAACAATGCGAGCTATTGATCTACAACATAATTTGCAAAATACTACCAGGACTAAGTTCATGATAAATTTAAGTTCAATTAATCATATTACTTAAGAACTCCCACTTAGATAGACATCCCTCTAATCCTCTAAGTGATCACATGATCCAAATCAACTAAACCATGTCCGATCATCACGTGAGATGGAGCAGTTTCATTCGTGAACATCACTATGTTGATCATATCTACTATATGATTCACGCTCGACCTTTCGGTCTCCGTGTTCCGAGGCCATATCTGCATATGCTAGGCTCGTCAAGTTTAACCTGAGTATTCTGCGTGTGCAAAAACTGGCTTGCACCCGTTGTAGATGGACGTAGAGCTTATCACACCCGATCATCACGTGGTGTCTGGGCACGACGAACTTTGGCAACGGTGCATACTCAGGGAGAACACTTTTATCTTGAAATTTAGTGAGAGATCATCTTATAATGCTACCGTCAATCAAAGCAAGATAAGATGCATAAAAGATAAACATCACATGCAATCAATATAAGTGATATGATATGGCCATCATCATCTTGTGCTTGTGATCTCCATCTCCGAAGCACCGTCATGATCACCATCGTCACCGGCGCGACACCTTGATCTCCATCGTAGCATCGTTGTCGTCTCGCCAATCTTATGCTTCCTAACTATCACTACCGCTTAGTGATAAAGTAAAGCATTATAGCGCGATTGCATTGCATACAATAAAGAGACAACCATATGGCTCCTGCCAGTTGCCGATAACTCGGTTACAAAACATGATCATCTCATACAATAAAATTTAGCATCATGTCTTGACCATATCACATCACAACATGCCCTGCAAAAACAAGTTAGACATCCTCTACTTTGTTGTTGCAAGTTTTACGTGGCTGCTACGGGCTTAAGCAAGAACCAATCTTACCTACGCATCAAAACCACAACGATAGTTTGTCAAGTTGGTGCTGTTTTAACCTTCGCAAGGACCGGGCGTAGCCACACTCAGTTCAACTAAAGTTGGAGAAACTGTCACCCGCAAGCCACCTATGTGCAAAGCACGTCGGGAGAACCGGTCTCGCGTAAGCGTACGCGTAATGTCGGTCTGGGCCGCTTCGTCCAACAATACCGCCGAACCAAAGTATGACATGCTGGTAAGCAGTATGACTTATATCGCCCACAACTCACTTGTGTTCAACTCGTGCATATAACATCAACACATAAAACCTGGCTCTGATGCCACTGTTGGGGAACGTAGTAATTTCAAAAAAATTCCTACGCACATGCAAGATCATGGTGATGCATAGCAACGAGAGGGGAGAGTGTGATCTACGTACCCTTGTAGATCGACAACAGAAGCGTTTGGTTGATGTAGTCGTACGTCTCCACGGCCCGACCGATCAAGCACCGAAACTACGGCACCTCTGAGTTATAGCACACGTTCAGCTCGATGATGATCCCCGGACTCCGATCCAGCAAAGTGTCAGGGAAGAGTTCCGTCAGCAAGACGGCATGGTGACGATCTTGATGTACTACCGTCGCAGGGCTTCGCCTAAGCACCGCTACAATATTATCGAGGATTATGGTGGAAGGGGGCACCGCACACGGTTAAGAATATGATCACGTGGATCAACTTGTGTCTCTAGGGGTGCCCCTGCCTCCGTATATAAAGGTTCAAGAGGGGAAGGCCGGCCGGCCATCATAGGGCGCGCCAGGAGGAGTCCTACTCCCTCCGGGAGTAGGACTTCTCCCCAATCCTAGTTGGAATAGGATTCGCGAGGTGGGAACAAAGAGAGAGAGAGAGAAGGAGGGGGGCGCCGGCCCCATCTCTCCTTGTCCTATTCGGACTAGGGGGGAGGGGCGCGTGGCCCAGCCCTGGCCGCCTCTCCTCTTCTTCCACTAAGGCCCATTAAGGCCCATGTACCTCCTGGGGGGTTCCGGTAACCTCCCGGTTTTCCGGTAAAATCCCGATTTCACCCGGAACACTTGCGATATCCAAATATAGGCTTCCAATATATCAATCTTTATGTCTAGACCATTTCGAGACTCCTCGTCATGTCCATGATCACATCCGGGACTCCGAACAAACTTCGGTACATCAAAATGCATAAACTCATAATATAACTGTCATCGTAACCTTAAGCGTGCGGACCCTACGGGTTCGAGAACAATGTAGACATGACCGAGACATGTCTCCGGTCAATAACCAATAGCGGAACCTGGATGCTCATATTGGTTCCTACATATTCTACGAAGATCTTTTATCGGTCAGACCGCATAAGAACATACGTTGTTCCCTTTGTCATTGGTATGTTACTTGCCCGAGATTCGATCGTTGGTATCCAATACCTAGTTCAATCTCGTTACCGGCAAGTCTCTTTACTCGTTCCGTAATACATCATCCCGCAACTATCTCATTAGTTGCAATGCTTGCAAGGCTTAAGTGATGTGCATTACCGAGAGGGCCCAGAGATACCTCTCCGATGATCGGAGTGACAAATCCTAATCTCGAAATACGTCAACCCAACATGTACCTTTGGAGACACCTGTAGAGCACCTTTATAATCACCCAGTTACGTTGTGATGTTTGGTAGCGCACAAAGTGTTCCTCCGGCACACGGGAGTTACATAATCTCATAACCTCCGGCACACGGAAGAAAGCAATAGCAACATACTAAACGATCGTGTGCTAAGCTAATGGAATGGGTCATGTCAATCAGATCATTCAACTAATGATGTGATCCCGTTAATCAAATGACAACTCTTTGTCCATGGTTAAGAAACATAACCATCTTTGATTAACGAGCTAGTCAAGTAGAGGCATACTAGTGACACTCTGTTTGTCTATGTATTCACACATGTATTATGTTTCCGGTTAATACAATTCTAGCATGAATAATAAACATTTATCATGATATAAGGAAATAAATAATAACTTAATTATTGCCTCTAGGGCATATTTCCTTCACCATCACCCTAGGATATCCTTCTGGAATCTGCCGGCAGTGAAAAGTTGCGCCGGGTTTAGTAGGATAAGCAGAGCCAACAGCTGCCTTGAGCTTCAAATTCATCCATTGCGTCATAAGGTGGCAATTTTGAGACTCTGTGATAGCATCCATGGGATAGCTGGCAGGAGCCGTCAAGGCATGCTCGGGCTGAAGCAGCTTGGTGGAAGCCACACTGCTTCTGCGCTGAGATGGCGGGGTAGCTTCGGGGGAGGCTTCAGCAGTACGTTTGCTGCGATTTGCTTCTCGTTCCTCTATCGCGTCTACCCTTGCTTGCAGCGCCTGCATTTGGGTCTGCTGCACTTTTTTCCTCCTCTCATGGGATTTGTAACCGCCTGTGTCCGGAAACCCAACCTTCCACGGAATGGAGCCTGGCGTGCCTTGTGTCCGTCCAGGGTGCTCAGGATTCCCGAGGGCCATTGTGAGCTCGTCGTTCTCTCTGTCAGGAAAGAACGTCCCTTCCTGCGCTGCTTCGATATACTGCTTAAGCTTCCTGACTGGTATGTCCATTTGATCATTCGTCCAAATGCACTTCCCTGTTACAGGGTCCAAGGTTCCGCCAGCCCCGAAGAACCAAGTCCGGCAATGGTCTATCCAGTTAATTGTCTCTGGTTCAATCCCTTTATCAACCAGATCATTCTCAGTCTTGGACCACTTAGGCCGGGCTACGAGGTAGCCACCTGACCCCGTGCGATGGTGAAGCTTCTTCTTCGCAGCATTTTGCTTGTTTGTCACCGACATCTTCTTACTCTTTTCCGATGTCTTGTGGGCCACAAATGCGGGCCAGTGATCTCTGATCTTCTCATATCTGCCCTTGAATTCTGGTGTCTCATTATTTTCGACAAACTTATTCAGCTCTTTCTTCCACCTCCTGAATAGTTCTGCCATCCTCATAAGAGCAAAAGACTTGATTAATTTCTCTTTAACTGGGTTCTCTGGATTATCCTCTGGCGGTAGGGTGAAATTTGACTTCAGCTCAGTCCAAAGATCATTTTTCTGCATATCATTGACATAAGACACCTCAGGGTCTTCTGTAGCCGGCTTAAACTATTGCTGGATGCTTATCGGGATCTTGTCCCTAACCAGAACCCCGCACTGAGCAACAAATGCGCTCTTTGTCCGGAGGGGTTCAATCGGTTGGCCGTCGGGCGTGATTGCTATGATCTCAAACTTTTCATCCGAGCTCAACTTTTTCTTCGGGCCTCGTCTCTTTACCGAAGTTGTGCTCGATCCGGAGGGCTAGAAAAAAGAACAAAGACTTAATTAATATGTGTACATACCAAAACAATGAATGCATCAATCAGCTAGTCAGCACAGCCTTAACTAATATATATACCTGGCCGGACTCGGTTCGGTCACCAGAGCCGTCATCACGGTCTCCTTCTTGCACCGGCATTGGGTCACCGGAGCCGTCCTCATGTTCTTCTTCTTGCACCGGCATTAGGTCACCGTAGCCAGCTTGTTCACCCTCTCCTTCCAGACCATCGGTTTCGTTGAGAAAAAACGAGACGACATCACTTCCTTCTGCGATTATGTCCCTCAACAACGCTTCTTTTGCTTCGTCTAGGGCGGTGTCCATAGTTTCTACAAATATTTACAACATGGCAATTATTATTCAAACATGACAGATGGATATATTAGTGCCAAACGTATAACTAGCTACCTAATCATAGTAAGCTATCGGGAGGGGGTATATATCGACAACGACGACACTACATCTATGTCCCTCGACGACCCTCGTTCCCGATAAAAAAAGAGGAAGAAGAAAAAAAAAGAGGAGAAGAAATAGAGGAGAAGAACTCCTCTATTCTTTCTTCTCCTCTTTTTTTTCTTCTTCCTCTTCTTTTTTTATCCTCTTCTTCCTCTCATGTTCGAGAGGATCGCCGAGGGGTCGGGAGGTTGCCTAGTGTCAAAGGATTCAACAAAACCATGTCTTCATCATTAGGCGAAAGTAACATGTGCATGATGGTATGAAGCTCTTCAAAGTAGTTCTGGAACGGAGTCCCAGATAGGATAATTCGCTTTTTGGTACAAAGTTCAGCAAGAGTCTTCCGAATATCGCTATTTGGAAGGCCTTTGCTGAATTCGTACCAAAAGGCGGATTATCCTATCCGGGACTCCATTCCAGAACAACTTTGCAGAACTTCGTACCAACATGCCCTGGTTACTTCCGGCTAATGATGAAGGCATGGATTTCTTCAATACTTTGACACTAGGAAACCTCTCTCGACCCCTCGGCGATCCTCGACCCCTCGAACCCTCGACGACCCTGGAACCCTCGACCCCTAGACGACCCTCTTCTTCCTCTCATTTTCCAGAGGATCGCCGAGGGGTTGGGAGGTTGCGTAGTGTCAAAGGATTCAACAAAACCATGTCTTCATCATTAGGCGAAAGTAACATGTGCATGATGGTACGAAGCTCTTCAAAGTTGTTCTGGAACGGAGTCCCAGATAGGATAATTCACTTTTTGGTACAAAGTTCAGCAAGAGCCTTCCGAATATCGCTATTTGGAAGGCGTTTGCTGAATTCGTACCAAAAGGCGGATTATTCTATCCGGGACTCCATTCCAGAACAACTTTGCAGAACTTCGTACCAACATGCCCTGGTTACTTTCGGCTAATGATGAAGGCATGGATTTCTTCAATACTTTGACACTAGGAAACCTCTCTCGACCCCTCGGTGATCCTCGACCCCTGGAACCCTCGACGACCCTGGAACCCTCGACCCCTAGACGACCCTGGAACCCTCGACCCTCGACCCTATAGAACCCTCGAACCCTCGACCCTGAAACCCTCGACCCTTGACCCCTTAACGACCCTCGACCCTCTACCCTAGTTCCAGACCCTCGACCCCTCGGCGATCCTCGACACCCTCGTTCCCGATAAAAATTAAGAAGAAGAAGAAGAAGAAGAAGAAAGAGGAGAAGAAGAAAGGAATAACTAGAGGAGAAGATCGAAGAAAAAAAAGAAGAAAAAAAAGAGGAGAAGAAGAAAGGAATAGTGGTTCTATTTTTTCTTCTTCTCCACTATTCCTTTCTTCTTCTCCCCCTCTTCTTTTTCTTCTTTTTTCTTCTTCTTATTTATTTCTCCTCTTCTTCCACTCCTCTTCTTCTTCTTATTTAGTTCTCTCGACCCCTCGTCCCTCTCTCGACCCCTCGACGACCCTCGTCCCTGATAACATTTTTTTTCTCCCCTCGACACCTCTCGACCTCTCGTCCCACTCTCGACCCCTCATCATCATCTATCACCCCCTCGTTTTCTTTAGCATATATCCATGAACAAAATAGAGGAGAAGATCGAAGAAAAAAAGAAGTCTTCCTCTTCTTATTTTCCTTTTTCCACTCCTTGCTTTTCTTCTTCTTCTTCTTCTTCTTCTTCTTCCTTCTTCCTTCTTCCTCTTTTCTTCCTTTTCCTTATTTTACTTTTTCCTCTACACTAACCTAATTAAAATGCACTAACCTAAAATCGATATCTACTAACAAACTAAATAAAAAATTAATACATATATGAAAAAACATATATAAACAAAAAAAATGCTATGAACATTATATTCATACATACATATATAGACACACCCATTCATCATATAGCTATAAACAAAAAAATTAATACATATATGAAAAAACATATATAAAAACAGAGCCTCGACGGCGGCAGCTCACAACGGGGGCAGCCGGCGAGGGCGACGGCGGCGGCGGGCTCGGGGCGGCGCGGGGCGCGGGTGA
>NC_041384.1:764808528-764820374 GCF_002162155.2 Triticum dicoccoides | reverse complement strand
GTCACGGTTGGTGCCACGAACCGGGACCAATGCCCCCTTTAGTCCCGGTTGGTGCCACCAACCGGGACCAATGGCCTTGTGCTGCCCCGCGCCCAAAAGTTTAGTCCCACCTCGCTAGCTGAAGGGTGCCGGCACTTGTTTATAAGCGCTGGTGTGCCTCCCCATTCGAGCTCCTCTCTTATGCAGGCTTTTGGGCCTAAACTTGCTACTGCCTGTGGGCCTATTGGGCCTTCTGCGGGCCTGAATCCTGGCCCATGTAGGGTTTCTAGTCGTATTCAGGCCGTGGAGGCCCAGTAGGTGGCATTTTTTTGGTTTTTTTCTTTTTTATTTCTACATTTTTTTTGGTTTTTTATTTTTTATTTCTACTTAAAACTAAATACTTACAGTTTTTTAGTGATTTCTTTTTGCTTTTAGGTCACAAAAATTATAAACTTTCTGTTAGTGCCATTAGTTTTTAAATTTTGAATAGTTTAAATTTGAATTTTTAAAAATTTGTGTGAATCACTAGTTTATGAATAACTTTACTATAAAAATATAATTTTTTTCTATTTTTTTTCTATTTATACTTACAACGAAATACTTATAGTTTTTTAGTGATTTCTTTTTGATTTTAGGTCACTAAAATTATAAACTTTCTGTTAGTGCCATTAGTTTTAAATTTTTTTTATTTATACTTACAATTAAATACTTATAGTTTGATTTTAGGTCACAAAAATTATATTCTTTTTGCTATTGAAGAATATTATAGTTTTATTTGAGTTGATCATAACATAATATTTTAATTGATTGTTTTTATTTTCATAAAAGTTTTGTAGTTCATTCTGTTTGCTATTAATTCATTCTTTGAGCTAAATGACCCTGAAATTGGAAAGCATTTAAAATGAACTCTGAAAAAGTTGAAAGTTGGGATGGTATCATAATTTCACCCACATAGCATGTGCATGTACAAAACGGACAATGGTAGCATGTTCGTGTGTTACAAAGTTGGCATGGTATCATCATAATAGTTGCGGGAGAAAGTCTTCACTTTTTCTTCGCTTGTGTCATTTGCTTATTGCGCCGTAACCATGGATAATCTTCATTGTTTATTAGGATGCTTGGGTCAGCCTTGACATTGAAGGGAGGAATTTCATGAAACTTTTCATAATCTTCAGACATGTCTGTCTTGCCGTCCACTCCCAGGATGTCCCTTTTTCGTGAAAGAACTATGTGGCGCTTTGGCTCATCGTATGATGTATTCACTTCCTTATATTTTCTTTTTCTCGGTTTGGTAGACATGTCCTTCACATAGATAACCTGTGCCACATCATTGGCTAGGACGAACGGTTCGTCAGTGTACCCAAGATTTTTCAGATCCACTGTTGTCATTCCGTACTGTGGGTCTACCTGTACCCCGCCGCCTAACAGATTGACCCATTTGCACCTAAACAAAGGGACCTTAAAATCAGGTCCGTAGTCAAGTTCCCATATGTCCACTATGTAACCATAATATGTATCCTTTCCGCTTTTGGTTGCTGCATCAAAGCGGACAACGCTGTTTTGGTTGGTGCTCTTTTGATCTTGGGCGATCGTGTAAAATGTATTCCCATTTATCTCGTATCCTTTGTAAGTCAATACAGTCAAAGATGGTCCCCTGGACAACAAGTACAACTCATCACAAACAGTGTTGTCACCTCTGAGACGTGTTTCCAACCAACTGCTGAAAGTCCTGATGTGTTCACATGTAATCCAGTCGTCGCACTGCTCCGGGTGTTTGGAGCGCAGACTGTTCTTGTGTTCATCGACATACGGGGTCACCAAGGTAGAGTTCTGTAGAACTGTGTAGTGTGCTTGAGACCAAGAATATCCGTCCCTGCATATTATTGAGTCTCTTCCAAGAGTGCCTTTTCCAGTCAGTCTCCCCTCATACCGCGATTTAGGGAGACCTATCTTGTTAAGGCCAGGAATGAAGTCAACACAAAACCCGATAACATCCTCTGTTTGATGGCCCATGGAGATGCTTCCTTCTGGCCTAGTGCGATTACGAACATATTTCTTTAGGACTCCCATGAACCTCTCAAAAGGGAACATATTGTGTAGAAATACGGGCCCCAGGATGACAATCTCGTCGACTAGATGAACTAGGACGTGCGTCATGATATTGAAGAAGGATGGTGGGAACACCAGCTCGAAACTGACAAGACATTGCGCCACATCACTCCTTAGCCTTGGTATGATTTCTGGATCGATCACCTTCTGAGAGATTGCATTGTGGAATGCACATAGCTTCACAATGGCTAATCGGACGTTTTCCGGTAGAAGCCCCCTCAATGCAACCGGAAGCAGTTGCGTCATAATCACGTGGCAGTCATGAGACTTTAGGTTCTGAAACTTTTTCTCTGGCATATTTATTATTCCCTTTATATTCGACGAGAAGCCAGTCGTGACCTTCATACTGAGCAGGCATTCAAAGAAGATTTCTTTCTCTTCTTTCGTAAGAGCATAGCTGGCAGGACCTTTATACTGCTTCGGAGGCATGCCGTCTTTTTCGTGCAAACGTTGCAGGTCCTCCTGTGCCTCAGGTGTATCTTTTGTCTTCCCATACACGCCCAAGAAGCCTAGCAGGTTCACGCAAAGGTTCTTCGTCACGTGCATCACGTCGATTGAGGAGCGGACCTCTAGGTCTTTCCAGTAGGCTAGGTCCCAAAATATAGATTTCTTCTTCCACATGGGTGCGTGTCCCTCAGCGTCATTCGGAACAGCTAGTCCACCGGGACCCTTTCCAAAGATTACGTAGTGTAAATCATTGACCATAGCAAGCACGTGATCACCGGTGCGCATGGCGGGCTTCTTCCGGTGATCTGCCTCGCCTTTGAAATGCTTGCCTTTCTTTCGACATTGATGGTTGGTCGGAAGAAATCGACGATGGCCCAGGTACACATTCTTCCTGCATTTGTCTAGGTATATACTTTCAGTGTCATCTAAACAGTGCGTGCATGCGTGGTATCCTTTGTTTGTCTGTCCTGAAAGGTTACTGAGAGCGGGCTAATCATTGATGGTCACGAACAGCAACGCCTTAAGGTTAAATTCCT
The DNA here is from genome assembly GCF_002162155.2 of Triticum dicoccoides. Taxonomy (NCBI): domain Eukaryota; kingdom Viridiplantae; phylum Streptophyta; class Magnoliopsida; order Poales; family Poaceae; genus Triticum; species Triticum dicoccoides. The sequence continues at coordinate 764,817,303 of NC_041384.1, read as the reverse complement.
CCTGTCTGTGCTCATCCCACGTACGTACACCGTTTTCATTCCACAGTTGTAAAAGTTCTTCAACTAATGGCCTTAGGTACACATCAATGTCGTTGCCGGGTTGCTTAGGGCCTTGGATGAGAACTGGCATCATAATGAACTTCCGCTTCATGCACATCCAAGGAGGAAGGTTATACATACATAGAGTCACGGGCCAGGTGCTGTGATTGCTGCTCTGCTCCCCGAAAGGATTAATGCCATCCGCGCTTAAAGCAAACCATACATTCCTTGGGTCCTTTGCAAACTCATCCCAGTACTTTCTCTCGATTTTTCTCCACTGCGACCCGTCAGCGGGTGCTCTCAACTTCCCATCTTTCTTTCGGTTCTCACTGTGCCATCGCATCAACTTGGCATGCTCTTCGTTTTTGAACAGACGTTTCAACCGTGGTATTATAGGAGCATACCACATCACCTTCGCAGGAACCCTCTTCCTGGGGGGCTCGCCGTCAACATCACCAGGGTCATCTCGTCTGATCTTATACCGCAATGCACCGCATACGGGGCATGTGTTCAGATCCTTGTATGCATCGCGGTAGAGGATGCAGTCATTAGGGCATGCATGTATCTTCTCCACCTCCAATCCTAGAGGGCATACAACCTTCTTTGCTGCGTATGTACTGTCGGGCAATTCGTTATCCTTTGGAAGCTTCTTCAATATTTTCAGTAGCTTCTCAAATCCTTTGTTAGCCACAGCATTCTCTGCCTTCCATTGCAGAAATTCCAGTACGGTACCGAGCTTTGTGTTGCCATCTTCGCAATTGGGGTATAACCCTTTTTTGTGATCCTCTAACATGCGATCAAACTTCAGCTTCTCCTTTTGACTAATGCATTGCGTCCTTGCATCGACAATGACCCGGCAGAGATCATCATCATCAGGCACATCGTCTGGTTCCTCTTGATCTTCAGCAGCTTCACCCGTTGCAGCATCATTGGGCACATCGTCTGGTTCCTCTTGATCTTCACTAGCTCCCCCCGTTGCAGCATCACCGTATTCATGGGGCACATAGTTGTCATCGTACTCTTCTTCTTCGCCGTCTTCCATCATAACCCCTATTTCTCCGTGCCTCGTCCAAACATTATAGTGTGGCATGAAACCCTTGTAAAGCAGTTGGGAGTGAAGGATTTTCCGGTTAGAGTAAGACCTCGTATTCCCACATTCAGTGCATGGACAACACATAAAACCATTCTGCTTGCTTGCCTCAGCCGCATCGATATACTCATGCACGCCCTTAATGTACTCGCAGGTGTGTCTGTCACCGTACATCCATTGCCGGTTCATCTGCGTGCATTATATACAATTAAGTGTCCAAATTAATAGAAGTTCATCATCACATTAAAACCAAAGTGCATACATAGTTCTCATCTAACAACATATAGCTCTCCACAGCATCTAATTAATTAAACCATACATTGAAACTATGTAAAACATTTCAATGCGAAAACAAATGCGATCATAATCGCAATCAAGGTAACAATTGATCCAATGGCATAATGATACCAAGCCTCGGTATGAATGGCATATTTTCTAATCTTTCTAATCTTCAAGTGCATTGCATCCATCTTGATCTTGTGATCATCGACGACATCCGCAACATGCAACTCCAATATCATCTTCTCCTCCTCAATTTTTTTTCCTTCAACAAATTGTTTTCTTCTTCAACTAAATTTAACCTCTCGACAATAGGGTCGGTTGGCATTTCCGATTCACATACATCCTAGATAAATAAAATCTATGTCACGTTGGTCGGCATAATTTTCATAAACAATAAATGAACCAATAGTTATAAAGATAATATACATACCACATCCGAATCATAGACAGGACGAGGGCCGACGGGGGCGGATACCAAAACCATCGCACTATATAAGATGCAATAATAAATGTAAGAAAATGATACAAGTATCTATCTAAACATACAAGTAAGAATATTTTTCCTTTCAGAAAGAAGATAAGAACAAGAGGCTCACCACGGTGGTGTCGGTGATGAGATCGGCGCGGGTGGTCGACGGCGGTGAAGACAGGGACGGGGCGTGACAGACCGCTAAATCTAGACAAATCTCGAGGAAAATGGTGCTTGGAGGTCGAGCTTCGAGAGGAGAAATCTTAAGTAGTGTGGCTCGGGCATTCCATCGAACACCTCATGTGCATAGGAGGTGAGGTAGAGCACCACAAAGCCCTCTCCCCCTCGGCCAGAAAAAACAGAGCATTGTGCTCTGCTCTTGCGCGAGGGGGTATATATAGGAACCTCATTGGTCCCGGTTGGTGATATGAGCCGGGACTAAAGGGGAGCCTTTGGTCCCGGTTCAAGCCACCAACCGGGACCAATGATGGTGGGCCAGGAGCGAGGCCCATTGGTCCCGGTTCATCCCACAATCCGGGACCAAAAGGTCCAGATGAACTGGGACCAATGGCCCACGTGGCCCTGCCGGCCCCCTGGGCTCACGAACCGGGACCAATGCCCACATTGGTCCCGGTTTTAGACTGAACCGGGACTAATGGGCTGACCCGGCCTGAACCGAGGGTCTCCAGCTCCAGCTTCATCCCCTCAGCCCATCCCCGCATGGCTGCGTGGTCGATGCTGCAGGTGCCTTGTTACTAGACATGGTGTGGTGGAGTGCAGGGATCCCTCTCGGTGCTCTCGTTGCTTGGGGAACAACCATCGGGCCCGTGAGTGTCGAAACGCTTGGCGTCTGCTGACCTTGCTCGATAACCCTGTACAGCTTTGTCATTGTCCCGTCTGAACACCATCCATCATATTCATCCACCTTCATGTTATGCCCAGTCTGATGCCACGCTTCCATCCAAGGCCATCCGACGTGACTCCTGGGCGTTGGTTATTTCTTCTTCTGCTGGTTCTACAACCTCGGTTGAGGTGGCGCTTAAGTGTGTTTTTGCTGTGCAAGCCGAGCAGCTATGCTCTGAACTACAAGGCATGGCTTCCTTACAGAAGGTGGAGGCGGTTCAACCTCTGTGTGATGTGGTTGATTCAATGCACGGATGGCTGCTGCGGGCTGGGAGCCTTCTGGACCATGCAGAGGTTGCTCTGGGCAGGCTATCAGCTGCGACGACCGAGGAACAACCACTAGTAGAAAACAGGGCTTTGGTCCAAGCCGGGTCAGCCCATTAGTCCCGGTTCAGTCCAGAACCGGGACCAATGGGGGCATTGGTCCCGGTTCGTGAGCCCAGGGGGCCGGCCGGGCCACGTGGGCCATTGGTCCCAGTTCATCTGGACCTTTTGGTCCCGGTTGGTGGGACGAACCGGGACCAATGGGCCTCGCTCCTGGCCCACCACCATTGGTCCCGGTTGGTGGCTTGAACCGGGACCAAAGGCTCCCCTTTAGTCCCGGTTCATGCCACCAACCGGGACCAATGAGGTGCCTATATATACTCCCTCGTGTAAGAGCAAAGCACACTGCTCTGTTTTTTTCTGGCCGAGGGGGAGAGGGCTTGGTGGTGCTCTAGCTCACCTCCTATGCACACAAGGTGTTCGATGGAATGCCCGAGCCACACTACTTTAGCTTTCTCCTCTCCAAGCTCGACCTCCAAGCTCCATTTTCCATAATATTTGTCTAGGTTTAGCAGTCCGTCACGCCCCATCCCCGTCATCACCGCCGTCGATCACCCGCGCCAAGCTCATCGCCGGCACCACCGTGGCGAGCCTCTTGTTCTTATCTTCTTTCTGAAAGGAAAAATATTCTTACTTGTATGTTTACATAGATACTTGTATTATTTTCTTACTTTTATTATTGCATCTTATATAGTGCGATGGTTTTGGTATCCGCCCCCGTCGGCCCTCGTCCTGTCTATGATTCGGATGTGGTATATATATTATCTTTATAACTATTGGTTCATTTATTGTTTATGAAAATTATGCCGACCAACGTGACATAGATTTTATTTATGTAGGATGTATGTGAATCGGAAATGCCAACCGACCCTATTGTCGAGAGGTTAAATTTAGTTGAAGAAGAAAACAATTTGTTGAAGGAAAAAATAAAAAAATTGAGGAGGAGAAGATGATATTGGAGTTGCATGTTGCGGATGTCGTCGATGATCACACGATCAAGATGGATGCAATGCACTTGAAGATTAGAAATATTAAAAAATGCCATTCATACTGAGACTTGGTATCATTATGCCGTTGGATCAATTGTTACCTTGGTTGCGATTATGATCGCATTTGTTTTCGCATTGAAATGTTTTACATAGTTTCAATGTATGGTTTAATTAATTAGATGCTGTGGAGAGCTATATGTTGTTAGATGAGAACTATGTATGCACTTTGGTTTTAATGTGATGATGAACTTCTATTAATTTGGACACTTAATTATATATAATGCACGCAGATGAACCAGCAATGGATGTACGGTGAAAGACACACCTGCGAGTACATTAAGGGCATGCATGAGTTTCTCGATGTGGCTAAGGCAAACAAGCAGGATGGTTTTATGTGTTGTCCATGCACTGAATGTGGGAATACGAGGTCTTACTCCAACCGGAAAATCCTTCACTCCCACCACCTTTACAAGGGTTTCATGCCACACTATAATGTTTGGACGAGGCACGGAGAAACAGGGGTTATGATGGAAGACGGCGAAAAAGAAGAGTACGATGACAACTATGTGCCCCCTGAATACGGTGATGCTGCAACGGGGGGAGCTGGTGAAGATCAAGAGGAACCAGACGATGTGCCGAATGATGCTGCAACGGGTGAAGCTGCTAAAGATCAAGAGAATCCAGACGATGTGCCCGATGATGATGATCTCCGCTGGGTCATTGTCGATGCAAGGACGCAATGCGAAAGTCAAAAGGAGAAGCTGAAGTTCGATCACATGTTAGAGGATCACAAAAAAGGGTTGTACCCCAATTGCGAAGATGGCAACACAAAGCTCGGTACCGTACTGGAATTGCTGCAGTGGAAGGCAGAGAATGCTGGGGCTTACAAAGGATTTGAGAAGCTACTGAAAATATTGAAGAAGAAGCTTCCAAAGGATAACGAATTGCCCGACAGTACATACGCAGCAAAGAAGGTCGTATGCCAACTAGGATTGGAGGTGGAGAAGATACATGCATGCCCTAATGACTGCATCCTCTACCGCGGTGCATACAGGGATCTGAACGCATGCCCGGTATGCGGTGCATTGCGGTATAAGATCAGACGAGATGACCCTGGTGATGTTGACGGCGAGCCCCCCCAGGAAGAGGGTTCCTGCGAAGGTGATGTGGTATGCTCCTATAATACCACGGTTGAAACGTCTGTTCAGAAATGAAGAGCATGCCAAGTTGATGCGATGGCACAGTGAGAACCGAAAGAAAGATGGGAAGTTGAGAGCACCCACTGACGGGTCGCAGTCGAGAAAAATTGGGAGAAAGTACTGGGATGAGTTTGCAAAGGACCCAAGGAATGTATTGTTTGCTTTAAGCACGGATGGCATTAATCCTTTTGGGGAGCAGAGCAGCAATCACAACACCTGGCCCGTGACTCTATGTCTGTATAACCTTCCTCCTTGGATGTGCATGAAGCGGAAGTTCATTATGATGCCAGTTCTCATCCAAGGCCCTAAGCAACCCGGCAACGCCATTGATGTGTACCTAAGGCCATTAGTTGAAGAACTTTTACAGCTGTGGAATGGAAACGGTGTACGTACCTGGGATGAGCACAGACAGGAGGAATTTAACCTAAAGGCGTTGCTGTTCGGGACCATCAAGGATTGGCCCGCTCTTAGTAACCTTTCAGGAAAGACAAACAAAGGATACCACACATGCACGAAATGTTTAGATGACACTGAAAGTATATACCTGGACAAATGCAGGAAGTATGTGTACCTGGGCCATCGTCGATTTCTTCCGACCAACCATCAATGTCGAAAGAAAGGCAAGCATTTCAAAGGCGAGGCAGATCATCGGAAGAAGCCCGCCATGCGTACCGGTGATCACTTACTTGCTATGGTCAATGATTTACACGTAATCTTTGGAAAGGGTCCTGGTGGACTAGCTGTTCCGAATGACGCTGAGGGACACGCACCCATGTGGAAGAAGAAATCTATATTTTGGGACCTACCCTACTGGAAAGACCTAGAGGTCCGCTCTTCAATCGATGTGATGCACGTGACGAAGAACCTTTGCGTGAACCTGCTAGGATTCTTGGGCGTGTATGGGAAGACAAAAGATACACCTGAGGCACGGGAGGACCTGCAACGTTTGCAGGAAAAAGAGGGCATGCCTCCGAAGCAGTATAAAGGTCCTGCCAGCTACGCTCTTACGAAAGAAGAGAAAGAAATCTTCTTTGAATGCCTGCTCAGTATGAAGGTCATGACTGGCTTCTCGTCGAATATAAAGGGAATAATAAATATGCCAGAGAAAAAGTTTCAGAACCTAAAGTATCATGACTGCCACGTGATTATGACACAACTGCTTCCGGATGCATTGAGGGGGCTTCTACCGGAAAACGTCCGATTAGCCATTGTGAAGCTATGTGCATTCCTCAATGCAATCTCTCAGAAGGTGATCGATCCAGAAATCATACCAAGGCTAAGGAGTGATGTGGCGCAATGTCTTGTCAGTTTCGAGCTGGTGTTCCCACCATCCTTCTTCAATATCGTGACGCAGGTCCTAGTTCATCTAGTCGACGAGATTGTCTTCCTGGGGCCCGTATTTCTACACGGTATGTTCCCCTTTGAGAGGTTCATGGGAGTCCTAAAGAAATATGTCTGTAACCGTGCTAGGCCAGAAGGAAGCATCTCCATGGGCCATCAAACAGAGGATGTTATCGGGTTTTGTGTTGACTTCATTCCTGACCTTAAGAAGATAGGTCTCCCTAAATCGCGGTATGAGGGGAGACTGACTGGGAAAGGCACTCTTGGAAGTGACTCAATAATATGCAGGGACAGTATTCTTAGTCTCAGGCACACTACACTGTTCTACAGAACTCTACCTTGGTGACCCCGTATGTCGATGAACACAAGAACAGTCTGCGCTCCAAACACCCAGAGCAGTGCGATGCCTGGATTACATGTGAACACATCAGGACTCTCAGCAGTTGGTTGGAAACACGTCTCACAGGTGACAACACTGTTTGTGATGAGTTGTACTTGTTGTCCAGGGGACCATCTTTGACTGTATTGACTTACAAAGGATACGAGATAAATGGGAATACATTTTACACGATCGCCCAAGATCAAAAGAGCACCAACCAAAACAGCGGTGTCCGCTTTGATGCAGCAACCGAGAGTGGAAAGGACACATATTATGGTTACATAGTGGACATATGGGAACTTGACTACGGACCTGATTTTAAGGTCCCTTTGTTTAAGTGCAAATGGGTTAATCTGTCAGGCGGCGGGGTACAGGTAGACCCACAGTACGGAATGACAACAGTGGATCTGAAAAATCTTGGGTACACTGATGAACTGTTCGTCCTACCAATGATGTGGCACAGGTTATCTATGTGAAGGACATGTCTACCAAACCGAGAAAAATAAAAGATAAGGAAGCGAATACATCATACGATGAGCCAAAGCGCCACATAGTTCTTTCAGGAAAAAGGGACATCCTGGGAGTGGACGGCAAGACATACATGTCTGAAGATTATGAAAAGTTTCATGAAATTCCTCCCTTCAATGTCAAGGCTGACCTAAGCATCCTGATAAACGATGAAGATTATCCATGGTTACGGCGCAATAAGCAAATGACACAAGCGAAGAAAAAGTGAAGACTTTCTCCCGCAACTATTATGATGATAGCATGCCAACTTTGTAACACACGAGTATGCTATGCCAACTTTTTCAGAGTTCATTTGAAAACTATGAATTTATGTCGAATTTTCTCTATAGGTGCATCTATGTTCATTTTTTAGTAAAGTTAATCACAAACTTGTGATTCACACAAATTTCAAAGAATTCAAATTTTAACTACTAAAATTTGAAAACTAATGGCACTAACAAAAAGTTTATAATTTTTCTAAAACTAATGGCACTAACAGAAAGTTTATAATTTTTGGAGTTCATTTGGAATTCATTTGAAATGCTTTTCAATTTCAGGGTCTTATAGGTCAAAAAAATCAGTAAATGCATGAAAAATAACAAATGAAGTCAGAAAGGGTTGAAAATTGATGACGTGTCTTTTAATGGTGCATTTTGATCACAGAAAAAATATGGAGTTCAAATTAGTTTAAGAAAATGAAATCCCTTTGTAAGAGATGATCTTTCGTCCGAAACCCTCATACTTCGAAAGAGATTGTCCGTTTTGTACACGATGTGCATCCAGTTTTTGCCGTAACCATCTCAACTTTGTTGCACATGCTATGTGGGTGAAATGATGATACCATGCCAACTTTCAACCTTTTCGGAGTTCATTTGAAATGCTTTTCAATTTCAGGGTCTTATAGCTCAAAAAAGCAAAAGGAATCAACTAAAAAGTTTTTATAAACCTCTAGTATTTTAGAAACTAAACTTATATAAAATTTATGCAACTTAAATCCAGAAAGTATTTTTTGTTCAACACATTAATAGCAAAAAGAATTTAATAGCAAAAAATAACAAAATTTGTTTTGGATTAAAACATATATTAAAAATAACGTAAAATTACCAAATAGAGTGAAATTATTAAGTAGCAGGAAAAAGAATCACACAAAAAATCTAACTTCATAGTAAAGTTATTCATAAACTAGTGATTCACATACATTTTAAAACTATAAGTATTTAGTACAAATAAAAAATAAAAAGCAAAAATGAAAA